>NC_057806.1:447845938-447865298 GCF_018294505.1 Triticum aestivum
AAACTCATCAAATCAAACCCCAAGCCCCAAGCCCCAAGCCCTACGCCCTACTCCGCCGCCGCGCCACCCCTCACCCGCGCCGCCGCACCTTGCCCACGCTGCCGCCTCCCAACGCCACGCCGCCGGAGCCCTCACCGGAGACCTCGCTGGAGGTTGCCCCGCGTCTCTTTTCCTCGGATCGTTTTCTTCTAATCGTTCCGATTCTTTTCTTCTCTTTCGATTCGTTTTCTTTCCGGTTCTTGTCTAAACCGTTCCGGTTTTCTAGATCGGTTTTTGTTTCAATTTTCTTCCGAAACCCTAGATCGGATTCGTTTCCTTTTCCGATTTAGTTTCCTTTGGACCGTTCGCCGGACCGTTCGTCCTAACGAACGTGATCACCGGATTCTTCTAGGTTAACGAACGTCCGTTCGTTTAACCGTTCGTCTCTTTTCTTTCGTCGGATTTGTTCCGCGATCGCGATCTCAGATCCGATCTTCGTTCTAGTTTATCTTCTCGCTCGTTTATAGGAATCAGGTGATTCAAGCGCCTGGAGTTTCGTTTCGAAACCGCCGTTCCGTCTAATCAACTTAAACAAGTTTTTGCCCCGGTAAAATTTGACCTAGTTTCAACTTGCTAGAACCGAGTTGTTTTCTTCCGCCGTTTGTTTTCCGTTTCTTTGTTCGGTTCGTTCTTTCTTTGCAGCCGGAGTTCTTAAGTTGAACTTTCTGGTTCGTTCTCTTGTTCGAGTTTTACCTGTGCATTAGTCGAGTACTCATTGTGTGCTTGTTGTTTGTCTGCGATAGATTACCCGGATTGCGCCGCCTGTTACTTCGAATCCCTAGGTCTCGCGAATCATCAGCAAGGCAAGTAACACTTTGATCATACCTTTTCTACAACCCATGTTTTATTGCATTAGATCAATCCTCTCACATTGCATGATTAGGATCTAATTAAACTGTGGGATGGGTAGTAGATGAGGTAGTACCTATTACCTGTATTATTATGAAACCTTTGGGAGTTACTTCTACGTTTGCTTATTATGCCATGCTATGCTAGTAGACGTGGATTGGGTGAGTGATATCCATGACAGATGTGAGTATTGTTAATTAATGGTTTATCTAAGGTGGCAACTTAAACACACATCTGGGTGGATTGAGGCACCTGATGTCTATCAGGACTTGCCTGTTTTATTTTGGACCGCCACCCAGGCTCAAAGGGATCATAAGATAATTCATGCTAGAAACTTCCGTGTGCAGCCACATGCTACTATGGGCTCTGGCATAGTTGACTAAGTTGTGAGAACTCTTACAGTGGTAGACTAGCAGATGTAGGGGTTGTAGGTGGTATGGTCTACCCGATCGTAAGGTGCTAGCGTTTTGAAAGACTATGTCTCGGTCATCCGTTTCTCAAACACCATGTAGTGCGAGAAAACAAACGGAGGCGATCGAGTCATGTGGGGAAAAGTGCGCAAACCTCTGCAGAGTGTATAAACTAATCATGATTAGCCGTGTCCCCGGTTATGGACAACTTGAGTATCTAGTACTTGAATATCATGTGAATCTCAACATGTTACTTCTAATTAATGTTGTTGGGTTTTAATTGTTCACTTAATTGGGATTGAGAATGCTGTCAACCATTCTCAATGTTTCACAACCACCATGATAGTTAAATAAATCTATTCCTTTGTAGTAGGGAAAAACTGGCTTTATGCAAAATGTAACCATAGAGCTTTCCACTAGCCATATATGCATGTAGTATAGCTGTTTCATTCCATTACTCTCTATGTGTTACTTTGCCAGCATATTCCATGTGCTGACCCGTTTTCGGGCTACAACTTTCATGTTGCAGACTTTTCAGACGACGAGTAAGGTGCTTTTAGGTCGTGGTTCTATACTCAGTGATGCCGTTGGAGTTGATGGACCCATTTATCTTCCGAGTCTTCCGCTGTTATCATTATTAGATGGCCTTAAGCCATAGTTATTGTAATAAGTTCTCTTTGAGACCATGATGTAATAAGTGTGTGATTGCCACTCTGCTATAAATCCTTCGATGTACTGTGTGGTGTCAGCATTACTGATCCAGGGATGACACCGGAGCACAGTAGACTTGATCCATTCGGGTCGGGTCGCCACAGAGATGGTATCAGAGCACACGCTGACTGTAGGACACGACCACTAAGTTAAAGCCATAGAACACCCTTCTCTTCTCATTTTCTAACTCTTCATCTTTTCTACCCTTTTAGGATGACGAACGTGAAGATTAAGTACGCTCAACCGGATGAAGGCACACCTTTTGGATTTCACTTGAAGGAAGTCACCAAGTACCTGAACATTGGACTACCAAGCTTCACGGGAACCTTCAACGCCACTCTGCCTGAAGAGGAGCGCTGGAAGATTCAAGCTCACGTTCCAGGAAGAACATTCGCGCCAATCACGAAACCCATAGATAGTGTTTTCAATGCACCAACCTGGAGTCTGGGAAGGAGCATGGTAGCTCATATCACCATAGGACGCATTGGAGAAGTTTATCAAGAAGACCTCAAGGACACTATCTACCAGATTTGCGGACGCCGAGATGACCAATGGGAGTTAGTCAGCACCAAGAAGGATAGATCCATTGCATCTTTCATCCAGGAGTTAAACCAGCACATTCGACGCCACGAGAACCAGATGTGCAATGATATGATAGAGTTGAAGAATGCGAAGGCAAGGATCATCGAGCTAGAAGGAGAACTGAAGTCTACATGCAAGGACTACATGGACGAGATCGTAGCTCTAGCGAGACACAATGGCGATCTTAAGTAGGAGATTGAAGAACTCAAGGGGAAGTTAGCATCCAGGAAGGAAGACATGTACGTCGCATGTCCGGACAACTACATCATCATCGACGACACCGATTCTGATCCAAGTGAACCCGACTTTGAAGACGAAGCTGGAGCAGATATCATGGAGTCTTCCACCGGTTCAAATTTCTAGATGACCACCAGATAGTAGTAGTATTCCCCCATGTAAACATTATAGTTCGAGCACTTTTGCGATAGTTTTAGATCGTTTGTAAGCCCTTGTTTGATTGATTGAAGTGATTTTGTGTGAATTTGCTCATGTGCATTGGGGTAGTGTTTTCCCTTTAGACCTCACTCTATTCTCAATTCTCGTCTTTTCTAAACCCTCAGATGCCTCCGAGACGTGACAATGGATTTCCACCGGAGCTCACTCAGTTGATCCAACAGCAGAATCAATTGATGCAGATGTTAGTCCAGAACCAGCAGAACAACAACAACCCACCACCACCACCACCTGTTGACCACTTAGCCCGTTTCCTTAGGCTGAATCCGCCGGTGTTTTCCAGTAGCACCGAGCCAATAGTAGCAGACGATTGGCTCCGCAAGATAGGAATGGAGTTGACCACTGCAGGATGCACGGATGGTGAGAAAGTGAAGTTTGCCGCTCACCAGCTTGACGGACCCGCGGCAGCATGGTGGGAGAATTTCACAGCCACTTACCCAATTGACACTGTCACGTGGGATCAGTTTCAGCAAGCTTTCCGCACTGCCCATGTTTCAGCAGGAGCTATGGCCATGAAGAAGCTTGAGTTTCGCAACTTACGCCAAGGGGGAAGGACAGTTGGCCAGTACGTTGATGACTTCAGCAAGTTAGCACATTATGCCCCACATGAGGTTGCTACGGATGCAGCTAAGCAGGAGAAGTTTCTGGAAGGATTGAATGATGAGCTAAGCATGCAGTTGATGGTAGCCACTTTCAACAACTACCAGGAGTTGGTAGATCGTGCCATCATGATTGAAGGAAAGCAACAGCAGATTGAGAACCGTAAGAGGAAGTATGGACAGGGGAAGTATAACTCTGGAGCCCAGCAGAAGCTCCGTTTTGCCCCTAAACCGGGATTTCAGTTTCAGCACACCCATGGAGGAGGTAGCTCGCACAACCATAGTGGCCACAAGAATGGTGATGGGAATGGAGGAAACAACGGCCAGAACCGGACCACCCCATCCACCCCAGCCAAGAAGGACCTGAGCCACGTCACTTGATATAAGTGTTCGAAGCCAGGGCATTATGCAAATGAATGTCCTGAAGGCCAGAATGGAAATGGCAATGGAAGCTCTGGGAAGAAGCCGAACCCTTTCAATAGGGGACAGGTGAACCACGTTAATGTGGAGGAGGTTGAAGATCAACCCGATGCAGTAATCGGTAAGTTTTTGGTTAAGTCATTTACCGCACTTGTTCTTTTTGACACTGGTGCATCGCATTCATACATATCAAGGGGATTTGTGGATAAATATAACCTGCCAACCCAAGCCCTTAGGTCACCCATGTTAGTAAGCTCACTAGGAGCGGAGTTCATGGCTAGACGATGGTGTGATCGGTTACCATTAAGGATTGGTATCTATGTGTTTCCCTTAGACCTAATAGTATTTGAATCTCAAGGATTGGATGTGATATTAGGCATGGATTGGTTGTCGATGTATGGAGGAAACATCGATTGTGCTAGTAAGTCAATTTTGCTTACCACACCAGAAGGAAGAAGGATCAAGTATGTATCCCGGCATGTGCCAAACAGGACACAAGTAAATTGCCTAACAGGAGTTGTGCAAGAAGAAGTACCAGTGGTAAAGGATTTTCCTGATGTATTTCCTGAGGAATTACCAGGCATGCCACCGGATAGAGACATTGAGTTTTTGATTGAGTTATTGCCAGGTACAGGACCAATATCGAAGCGACCATACCGGATGCCAGCAAAGGATTTGGTAGAAATTAAGAATCAGATTAAGGAGTTATTGGATAAAGGTTACATTCGCCCAAGTTCTTCGCCTTGGGGATCACCCGTATTTCTAGTGGAAAAGAAGGATGGATCTTCAAGGATGGTTGTTGATTATCGGGGATTGAATGAACTAACCATCAAGAACATGTACCCACTGCCAATGATCAACGATCTGTTTGATCGATTGCAAGGAGCTAAAGTGTTTTCCAAGATCGATTTGCGATCAGGGTACCATCAGTTGAAGATTCGAGAGCAGGACATACCTAAGACAGCATTCACCACGAGATATGGACTGTATGAGTATACCGTTATGTCATTTGGATTGACTAACGCACCTGCCTATTTCATGAACCTGATGAACAAAGTGTTTATGGAGTTTTTGGATAAGTTCGTCGTAGTGTTCATTGATGACATCCTGGTTTATTCAAAGAATGAAGAGGAGCATAAGGAACATTTGCGTTTGGTTTTGGAGAAACTAAGGGAACATCAGTTATATGCCAAATTCAGCAAATGCGAGTTTTGGTTGACGGAAGTTGGATTCCTCGGACACGTTATATCCGGAGAAGGTATAACAGTTGACCCCACAAAGGTTGAGACCGTAACCGAATGGGAAGCACCAACAACAGTTGGAGAGATCCGGAGTTTTCTTGGACTCGCAGGATACTACCGGAGATTCATTGAGAATTTCTCAAAGATTGCAAAGCCTATGACTGAATTGTTGAAGAAGGATACTAAGTTCAATTGGATTGAGGAATGTGAGGCTAGTTTCCAGGAGTTGAAGAAACGTTTGGTCACCTCACCAGTATTGATTTTGCCAGATCAGACCAAGGATTATGAGGTGTATTGCGACGCTTCATGTCGAGGACTTGGAGCAGTGCTTATGCAGGAAGGGAGAGTTGTTTCGTATGCTTCACGACAACTGAAGCCTCATGAGTTGAATTATGCCACACATGATTTGGAGTTAGCAGCCGTAGTGCACGCATTGAAGACGTGGAGACATTTCCTCGTTGGGAATCATTGTGAGGTGTACACGGATCATAAGAGTTTGAAGTAGATTTTCACGCAGAAGGAGTTGAACCTCAGACAAAGGAGATGGTTGGAGCTCATCAAGGATTATGACATGAGATTGCATTACCATCCCGGAAAAGCTAATGTAGTAGCCGATGCATTGAGCCGTAAGAGCCATGTCAACACCCTAGTGACGGGAAAAGTACCAAAGGAGTTAGCAGAAAACCTTCGTGAGCTATGTTTGGAAATAGTTCCGAGAGGCTATGTAGCAGCATTGGAGATTCAGTCAACATTGATGGATAAAATCAGAGAAGCTCAGAAATCTGACAAGGAGATTGCTGCTATAAAAGAGAAGTTGAGCGAGGGAAAAGCAAAGGGATTTCATGAGGATGAGCACGATACCCTATGGTTTGAGGACCGTGTTTATGTGCCAAATGACCCGGAGATCAGGAAGTTGATTTTGCAAGAGGCACATGATTCACCGTATTCGATTCACCCAGGGAATACCAAGATGTATTTGGATTTAAAGGAAACATTCTGGTGGACCGGAATGAAGAAGGATATTGTAGCATATGTAGCAGTTTGTGACGTATGTCAGAGAGTAAAGGCAGAGCATCAGAAGCCAGCAGGATTGTTACAACCATTGCCGATACCCGAATGGAAGTGGGATAAGATAGGCATGGATTTTATCACTGGACTACCCAGGACGAAAGCAGACTATGACTCGATATGGGTAGTAGTTGATCGTTTGACAAAGGTAGCACATTTTATTCCAGTTAAGACCACTTACACCAGTGCTAAGTTGGCGAAGATATACATGATTAGGATCATTTGTTTGCATGGAGTTCCGAGGAGTATCGTATCTGATAGAGGAACCCAATTTACCTCAAAGTTTTGGAATCAGTTGCATGAAACTTTAGGAACCAGACTAAAGTTCAGCACAGCTTTTCATCCGCAGACAGATGGATAGACCGAGAGGGTCAATCAGATTTTGGAAGATATGTTGAGAGCTTGTGCACTAGATTATGGAACTAGTTGGGACGATAACTTGCCGTATGCGGAGTTTTCTTATAACAACAATTACCAAACCAGTTTGAAGATGGCACCTTTCGAAGCTTTATACGGAAGGAGGTGCAGGTGGTTGGCTCATAGCAAAAACAATGCGAGCGACGCCGGCACCCCTGAAGTTAAAAGTAACAAAGACAAGTCTTGACACAATAGATACAAGTGCCGAAATAGCAATGACAACACCGAAGACACGGCGGTCAACGCCGGATTCAGTGGCTCTAAGTCCGGTCAGAGGAAGAAGCCGTTCCAAAAGAACAATTCGGGCCCATCCAGCTTGGACCGCATACTTGATCGTCCATGCCAGATTCACGGCACCCCCGACAAGCCTCCTAATCATACAAATAGGGAGTGTCGGGTTTTCAAACAGGACGGCAAATTAAACACCGAGAACAGGGAAAAAGGATTGCAAAGCGAGGACGACGACGAAGAGCCACGACAGCTGAACACAGTGGGACATAAGAAGTTTCCCCCTCAGGTCAAAACGGTGAACATGATATATGCCACCCACACCCCCAAGAGGGAGCACAAGCGTGCACTTAGGGACGTCAACGCGATAGTGCCAGTCGCCCCAAAATTCAAACCATGGTCGTCATGCCCGATCATTTTCGATCGTCGGGACCACCCGACCTGTATCCGTCACGGGGGCTCAGCCGTTGTAACATCCCCAATTTTCAATTTGGAATGTTATACACTAGGTCATCATGCATATCATATTTTCTTGCATTTTGGTTGATCCTAGAAATTTCACGCAACTCAAGGACCTTCGGAGAGAGTTGGAGATTTCGTTATTTTCATATTTGGGAGTTTTCTCGAATTTGAAAAGAGGATCATTTGATTTATTTATTTCATCTTCAAAAAAATTTCCGGTGTCAAAATATATGAGAGAGGGAATAATATGACTTTCCCAAAGTTAGGAAAAATGAAGATTTAATAAATAGATCAAATTTTGTTTTCCGGTGTTTTGTTTGCGTTTTATTTGGATAGGGAAAAATGCGTGTTTTCAAAAATTGCATTTTAGGTCTGGAGTAAAGTTCATTTTGTTCGGCTCATTTTTAGGAGTCGGGGAAAATTTACTTTAGAATTTTTGGAGCCCGTTTAGATTTTCTTTTCTGTGTTTTTCTGCGCGCGAAACCGTTTAAAAAAAGGAGCAGCGCCCCGCCTGGGCCAAAGGCCCAGTCGGCCGGCCCCTGCGCCCCTGCGCCCCTGCGCGCCAGGCGCCAGGCGCCAGCGCCCCAGGCCACCGCCTCTCGCTCGAAGCCGAGTCCCAGCGGGACTCTGGCTGGCTAGCCCTTTTTTTCCTTTGTTCCGTTTTCCTTTTTCTTTTAGGATTCCTTTTTCCTCTCTTTTTCTTGTCCCCTACCCAAGAAACCCCCTCCCCTCCCCAATATAAATACCCCAACACCCCCCCCCTCTAAACTCATCAAATCAAACCCCAAGCCCCAAGCCCTACGCCCTACACCGCCACCGCGCCACCCCTCACCCGCGCCGCCGCACCTTGCCCACGCTGCCGCCTCCCAACGCCACGCCGCCGGAGCCCTCACCGGAGACCTCGCTGGAGGTTGCCCCGCGTCTCTTTTCCTCGGATCGTTTTCTTCTAATCGTTCCGATTCTTTTCTTCTCTTCCGATTCGTTTTCTTTCCGGTTCTTGTCTAAACCGTTCCGGTTTTCTAGATCGGTTTTTGTTTCAATTTTCTTCCGAAACCCTAGATCGGATTCGTTTCCTTTTCCGATTTAGTTGCCTTTGGACCGTTCGCCGGACCGTTCGTCCTAACGAACGTGATCACCGGATTCTTCTAGGTTAACGAACGTCCGTTCGTTTAACCGTTCGTCTCTTTTCTTTCGTCGGATTTGTTCCGCGATCGCGATCTCAGATCCGATCTTCGTTCTAGTTTATCTTCTCGCTCGTTTATAGGAATCAGGTGATTCAAGCGCCTGGAGTTTCGTTTCGAAACCGCCGTTCCGTCTAATCAACTTAAACAAGTTTTTGCCCTGGTAAAATTTGACCTAGTTTCAACTTGCTAGAACCGAGTTGTTTTCTTCCGCCGTTTGTTTTCCGTTTCTTTGTTCGGTTCGTTCTTTCTTTGCAACCGGAGTTCTTAAGTTGAACTTTCTGGTTCGTTCTCTTGTTCGAGTTTTACCTGTGCATTAGTCAAGTACTCATTGTGTGCTTGTTGTTTGTCTGCGATAGATTACCTGGATTGCGCCGCCTGTTACTTCGAATCCCTAGGTCTCGCGAATCATCAGCAAGGCAAGTAACACTTTGATCATACCTTTTCTACAACCCATGTTTTATTGCATTAGATCAATCCTCTCACATTGCATGATTAGGATCTAATTAAACTGTGGGATGGGTAGTAGATGAGGTAGTACCTATTACCTGTATTATTATGAAACCTTTGGGAGTTACTTCTACGTTTGCTTATTATGCCATGCTATGCTAGTAGACGTGGATTGGGTGAGTGATATCCATGACAGATGTGAGTATTGTTAATTAATGGTTTATCTAAGGTGGCAACTTAAACACACATCTGGGTGGATTGAGGCACCTGATGTCTATCAGGACTTGCCTGTTTTATTTTGGACCGCCACCCAAGCTCAAAGGGATCATAAGATAATTCATGCTAGAAACTTCCGTGTGCAGCCACATGCTACTATGGGCTCTGGCATAGTTGACTAAGTTGTGCGAACTCTTACAGTGGTAGACTAGCAGATGTAGGGGTTGTAGGTGGTATGGTCTACCCGATCGTAAGGTGCTAGCGCTTTTGAAAGACTATGTCTCGGTCATCCGTTTCTCAAACACCATGTAGTGCGAGAAAACAAACGGAGGCGATCGAGTCATGTGGGGAAAAGTGCGCAAACCTCTGCAGAGTGTATAAACTAATCATGATTAGCCGTGTCCCCGGTTATGGACAACTTGAGTATCTAGTACTTGAATATCATGTGAATCTCAACATGTTACTTCTAATTAATGTTGTTGGGTTTTAATTGTTCACTTAATTGGGATTGAGAATGCTGTCCCATTCTCAATGTTTCACAACCACCATGATAGTTAAATAAATCTATTCCTTTGTAGTAGGGAAAAACTGGCTTTATGCAAAATGTAACCATAGAGCTTTCCACTAGCCATATATGCATGTAGTATAGCTGTTTCATTCCATTACTCTCTATGTGTTACTTTGCCAGCATATTCCATGTGCTGACCCATTTTCGGGCTACAACTTTCATGTTGCAGACTTTTCAGACGACGAGTAAGGTGCTTTTAGGTCGTGGTTCTATACTCAGTGATGCCGTTGGAGTTGATGGACCCATTTATCTTCCGAGTCTTCCGCTGTTATCATTATTAGATGGCCTTAAGCCATAGTTATTGTAATAAGTTCTCTTTGAGACCATGATGTAATAAGTGTGTGATTGCCACTCTGCTATAAATCCTTCGATGTACTGTGTGGTGTCAGCATTACTGATCCAGGAATGACACCGGAGCACAGTAGACTTGATCCATTCGGGTCGGGTCGCCACAGAGATGGTATCAGAGCACACGCTGACTGTAGGACACGACCACTAAGTTAAAGCCATAGAACACCCTTATCTTCTCATTTTCTAACTCCTCATCTTTTCTACCCTTTTAGGATGACGAACGTGAAGATTAAGTACGCTCAACCGGATGAAGGCACACCTTTTGGATTTCACTTGAAGGAAGTCACCAAGTACCCGAACATTGGACTACCAAGCTTCACGGGAACCTTCAACGCCACTCTGCCTGAAGAGGAGCGCTGGAAGATTCAAGCTCACGTTCCAGGAAGAACATTCGCGCCAATCACGAAACCCATAGATAGTGTTTTCAATGCACCAACCTGGAGTCTGGGAAGGAGCATGGTAGCTCATATCACCATAGGACGCATTGGAGAAGTTTATCAAGAAGACCTCAAGGACACTATCTACCAGATTTGCGGACGCCGAGATGACCAATGGGAGTTAGTCAGCACCAAGAAGGATAGATCCATTGCATCTTTCATCCAGGAGTTAAACCAGCACATTCGACGCCACGAGAACCAGATGTGCAATGATATGATAGAGTTGAAGAATGCGAAGGCAAGGATCATCGAGCTAGAAGGAGAACTGAAGTCTACATGCAAGGACTACATGGACGAGATCGTAGCTCTAGCGAGACACAATGGCGATCTTAAGCAGGAGATTGAAGAACTCAAGGGGAAGTTAGCATCCAGGAAGGAAGACATGTACGTCGCATGTCCGGACAACTACATCATCATCGACGACACCGATTCTGATCCAAGTGAACCCGACTTTGAAGACGAAGCTGGAGCAGATATCATGGAGTCTTCCACCGGTTCAAATTTCTAGATGACCACCAGATAGTAGTAGTATTCCCCCATGTAAACATTATAGTTCGAGGACTTTTGCGATAGTTTTAGATCGTTTGTAAGCCCTTGTTTGATTGATTGAAGTGATTTTGTGTGAATTTGCTCATGTGCATTGGGGTAGTGTTTTCCCTTTAGACCTCACTCTATTCTCAATTCTCGTCTTTTCTAAACCCTCAGATGCCTCCGAGACGTGACAATGGATTTCCACCGGAGCTCACTCAGTTGATCCAACAGCAGAATCAATTGATGCAGATGTTAGTCCAGAACCAGCAGAACAACAACAACCCACCACCACCACCACCTGTTGACCACTTAGCCCGTTTCCTTAGGCTGAATCCGCCGGTGTTTTCCAGTAGCACCGAGCCAATAGTAGCAGACGATTGGCTCCGCAAGATAGGAATGGAGTTGACCACTGCAGGATGCACGGATGGTGAGAAAGTGAAGTTTGCCGCTCACCAGCTTGACGGACCCGCGGCAGCATGGTGGGAGAATTTCACAGCCACTTACCCAATTGACACTGTCACGTGGGATCAGTTTCAGCAAGCTTTCCGCACTGCCCATGTTTCAGCAGGAGCTATGGCCATGAAGAAGCTTGAGTTTCGCAACTTACACCAAGGGGGAAGGACAGTTGGCCAGTACGTTGATGACTTCAGCAAGTTAGCACGTTATGCCCCAGATGAGGTTGCTACGGATGCAGCTAAGCAGGAGAAGTTTCTGGAAGGATTGAATGATGAGCTAAGCATGCAGTTGATGGTAGCCACTTTCAACAACTACCAGGAGTTGGTAGATCGTGCCATCATGATTGAAGGAAAGCAACAGCAGATTGAGAACCGTAAAAGGAAGTATGGACAGGGGAAGTATAACTCTGGAGCCCAGCAGAAGCCCCGTTTTGCCCCTAAACCGGGATTTCAGTCTCAGCACACCCATGGAGGAGGTAGCTCGCACAACCATAGTGGACACAAGAATGGTGATGGGAATGGAGGAAACAACGGCCAGAACCGGACCACCCCATCCACCCCAGCCAAGAAGGACCTGAGCCACGTCACTTGCTATAAGTGTTCGAAGCCAGGGCATTACGCAAATGAATGTCCTGAAGGCCAGAATGGAAATGGCAATGGAAGCTCTGGGAAGAAGCCGAACCCTTTCAATAGGGGACAGGTGAACCACGTTAATGTGGAGGAGGTTGAAGATCAACCCGATGCAGTAATCGGTAAGTTTTTGGTTAAGTCATTTACCGCACTTGTTCTTTTTGACACTGGTGCATCGCATTCATACATATCAAGGGGATTTGTGGATAAATATAACCTGCCAACCCAAGCCCTTAGGTCACCCATGTTAGTAAGCTCACTAGGAGCGGAGTTCATGGCTAGACGATGGTGTGATCGGTTACCATTAAGGATTGGTATCTATATGTTTCCCTTAGACCTAATAGTATTTGAATCTCAAGGATTGGATGTGATATTAGGCATGGATTGGTTGTCGATGTATGGAGAAACATCGATTGTGCTAGTAAGTCAATTTTGCTTACCACACCAGAAGGAAGAAGGATCAAGTATGTATCCCGGCATGTGCCAAACAGGACACAAGTAAATTGCCTAACAGGAGTTGTGCAAGAAGAAGTACCAGTGGTAAAGGATTTTCCTGATGTATTTCCTGAGGAATTACCAGGCATGCCACCGGATAGAGACATTGAGTTTTTGATTGAGTTATTGCCAGGTACAGGACCAATATCGAAGCGACCATACCGGATGCCAGCAAAGGATTTGGTAGAAATTAAGAATCAGATTAAGGAGTTATTGGATAAAGGTTACATTCGCCCAAGTTCTTCGCCTTGGGGATCACCCGTATTTCTAGTGGAAAACAAGGATGGATCTTTAAGGATGGTTGTTGATTATCGGGGATTGAATGAAGTAACCATCAAGAACAAGTACCCACTGCCAATGATCAACGATCTGTTTGATCGATTGCAAGGAGCTAAAGTGTTTTCCAAGATCGATTTGCGATCAGGGTACCATCAGTTGAAGATTCGAGAGCAGGACATACCTAAGACAGCATTCACCACGAGATATGGACTGTATGAGTATACCGTTATGTCATTTGGATTGACTAACGCACCTGCCTATTTCATGAACCTGATGAACAAAGTGTTTATGGAGTTTTTGGATAAGTTTGTCGTAGTGTTCATTGATGACATCCTGGTTTATTCAAAGAATGAAGAGGAGCATAAGGAACATTTGCGTTTGGTTTTGGAGAAACTAAGGGAACATCAGTTATATGCCAAATTCAGCAAATGCGAGTTTTGGTTGACGGAAGTTGGATTCCTCGAACACGTTATATCCGGAGAAGGTATAACAGTTGACCCCACAAAGGTTGAGACCGTATCCGAATGGGAAGCACCAACAACAGTTGGAGAGATCCGGAGTTTTCTTGGACTCGCAGGATACTACCGGAGATTCATTGAGAATTTCTCAAAGATTGCAAAGCCTATGACTGAATTGTTGAAGAAGGATACTAAGTTCAATTGGACTGAGGAATGTGAGGCTAGTTTCCAGGAGTTGAAGAAACGTTTGGTCACCTCACCAGTATTGATTTTGCCAGATCAGACCAAGGATTATGAGGTGTATTGCGACGCTTCACGTCGAGGACTTGGAGCAGTGCTTACGCAGGAAGGGAGAGTTGTTTCGTATGCTTGACGACAACTGAAGCCTCATGAGTTGAATTATGCCACACATGATTTGGAGTTAGCAGCCGTAGTGCACGCATTGAAGACGTGGAGACATTTCCTCATTGGGAATCATTGTGAGGTGTACACGGATCATAAGAGTTTGAAGTACATTTTCACGCAGAAGGAGTTGAACCTCAGACAAAGGAGATGGTTGGAGCTCATCAAGGATTATGACATGAGATTGCATTACCATCCCGGAAAAGCTAATGTAGTAGCCGATGCATTGAGCCGTAAGAGCCATGTCAACACCCTAGTGACGGGAAAAGTACCAAAGGAGTTAGCAGAAAACCTTCGTGAGCTATGTTTGGAAATAGTTCCGAGAGGCTATGTAGCAGCATTGGAGATTCAGTCAACATTGATGGATAAAATCAGAGAAGCTCAGAAATCTGACAAGGAGATTGCTGCTATAAAAGAGAAGTTGAGCGAGGGAAAAGCAAAGGGATTTCGTGAGGATGAGCACGATACCCTATGGTTTGAGGACCGTGTTTATGTGCCAAATGACCCGGAGATCAGGAAGTTGATTTTGCAAGAGGCACATGATTCACCGTATTCGATTCACCCAGGGAATACCAAGATGTATTTGGATTTAAAGGAAACATTCTGGTGGACCGGAATGAAGAAGGATATTGTAGCATATGTAGCAGTTTGTGACGTATGTCAGAGAGTAAAGGCAGAGCATCAGAAGCCAGCAGGATTGTTACAACCATTGCCGATACCCAAATGGAAGTGGGATAAGATAGGCATGGATTTTATCACTGGACTACCCAGGACGAAAGCAGGCTATGACTCGATATGGGTAGTAGTTGATCGTTTGACAAAGGTAGCACATTTTATTCCAGTTAAGACCACTTACACCAGTGCTAAGTTGGCGAAGATATACATGATTAGGATCATCTGTTTGCATGGAGTTCCGAGGAATATCGTATCTGATAGAGGAACCCAATTTACCTCAAAGTTTTGGAATCAGTTGCATGAAACTTTAGGAACCAGACTAAAGTTCAGCACAGCTTTTCATCCGCAGACAGATGGACAGACCGAGAGGGTCAATCAGATTTTGGAAGATATGTTGAGAGCTTGTGCACTAGATTATGGAACTAGTTGGGACGATAACTTGCCGTATGCGGAGTTTTCTTATAACAACAATTACCAAACCAGTTTGAAGATGGCACCTTTCGAAGCTTTATACGGAAGGAGGTGCAGGACACCGTTGTCATGGGACGAAGTTGGAGACCGTCAATTCTTTGGACCAGATTTGATTAAGGAGTCTGAACGGAAAGTTAAGTTGATTCGCGATAGGCTCAAGGTAGCCCAGTGCAGGCAGAAGAGCTACGCAGATTCTAAACGCAAGGAGATAGTTTACGAAACAGGAGACAAAGTTTATCTTCGAGTATCCCCACTTCAAGGAGTTAAGCGCTTTGGAGTTAAGGGAAAATTAACACCGCGTTTCATTGGACCATATAAGATCTTGCAACGTATGGGAGAAGTCGCTTATAAGTTGGAATTACCAGAGGGACTATCAGGAGTTCATGATGTATTCCATGTTTCTCAGCTGAAGAAATGTCATGCCGAGATGGCGGAGGTACCGCTAAGAGATACCGTGCCACTCGAAGCGATTCAGTTAAGGGATGACCTAACATATGAGGAGAAGCCAGTCAAGATTCTCGATTATGCCAGCAGAGTTACTCACAGCAAGGTTATCAAGTTTTGCAAAGTTCAGTGGAACCACCACTCAGAGGATGAAGCCACCTGGGAGAGAGAGGAAGATTTGCTCAAGGACCACCCTCACCTATTTTCTAGCCAACCCGAATCTCGAGGGCGAGATTCATCTTAAGGGGGCTAGGTTTGTAACATCCCAAATTTTCAATTTGGAATGTTATACACTAGGTCATCATGCATATCATATTTTCTTGCATTTTGGTTGATCCTAGAAATTTCACGCAACTCAAGGACCTTCGGAGAGAGTTGGAGATTTCGTTATTTTCATATTTGGGAGTTTTCTCGAATTTGAAAAGAGGATCATTTGATTTATTTATTTCATCTTCAAAAAAATTTCCGGTGTCAAAATATATGAGAGAGGGAATAATATGACTTTCCCAAAGTTAGGAAAAATGAAGATTTAATAAATAGATCAAATTTTGTTTTCCGGTGTTTTGTTTGCGTTTTATTTGGATAGGGAAAAATGCGTGTTTTCAAAAATTGCATTTTAGGTCTGGAGTAAAGTTCATTTTGTTCGGCTCATTTTTAGGAGTCGGGGAAAATTTACTTTAGAATTTTTGGAGCCCGTTTAGATTTTCTTTTCTGTGTTTTTCTGCGCGCGAAACCGTTTAAAAAAAAAGGAGCAGCGCCCCGCCTGGGCCAAATGCCCAGCCGGCCGGCCCCTGCGCCCCTGCGCCCCTGCGCGCCAGGCGCTAGGCGCCAGCGCCCCAGGCCGCCGCCTCTTGCTCGAAGCCGAGTCCCAGCGGGACTCTGGCCGGCTAGCCCTTTTTTTCCTTTATTCCGTTTTCCTTTTTCTTTTAGGATTCCTTTTTCCTCTCTTTTTCTTGTCCCCTACCCAAGAAACCACCTTCCCCTCCCCAATATAAATACCCCAACACCCCCCCTCTAAACTCATCAAATCAAACCCCAAGCCACAAGCCCTACGCCCTACACCGCCGCCGCGCCACCCCTCACCCGCGCCGCCGCACCTTGCCCACGCCGCCGCCTCCCAACGCCACGCCGCCGGAGCCCTCGCCGGAGACCTCGCCGAAGGTTGCCCCGCGTCTCTTTTCCTCGGATTGTTTTCTTCTAATCGTTTCGATTCTTTTCTTCTCTTCCGATTCGTTTTCTTTCCGGTTCTTCTCTAAACCGTTCCGGTTTTCTAGATCGATTTTTGTTTCAATTTTCTTCCGAAACCCTAGATCGGATTCGTTTTCTTTTCCGATTTAGTTGCCTTTGGACCGTTCGCTGGACCGTTCGTCCTAACGAACGTGATCACCGGATTCTTCTAGGTTAACGAACGTCCGTTCGTTTAACCGTTCGTCTCTTTTCTTTCGTCGGATTTATTCCGCGATCGCGATCTCAGATCCGATCTTCGTTCTAGTTTATCTTCTCGCTCGTTTATCGGAATCAGGTGATTCAAGCGCCTGGAGTTTCGTTTCGAAACCGCCATTCTGTCTAATCAACTTAAACAAGTTTTTGCCCTGGTAAAATTTGACCTAGTTTCAACTTGCTAGAACCGAGTTGTTTTCTTCCGCCGTTTGTTTTCCGTTTCTTTGTTTGGTTCGTTCTTTCTTTGCAACCGGAGTTCTTAAGTTGAACCTTCTGGTTCGTTCTCTTGTTCGAGTTTTACCTATGCATTAGTCGAGTACTCATTGTGTGCTTGTTGTTTGTCTGCGATAGATTACCCGGATTGCGCCGCCTGTTACTTCGAATCCCTAGGTCTCACGAATCATCAGCAAGGCAAGTAACACTTTGATCATACCTTTTCTACAACCCATGTTTTATTGCATTAGATCAATCCTCTCACATTACATGATTAGGATCTAATTAAACCGTGGGATGGGTAGTAGATGAGGTAGTACCTATTACCTGTATTATTATGAAACCTTTGGGAGTTACTTCTACGTTTGCTTATTATGCCATGCTATGCTAGTAGACGTGGATTGGGTGAGTGATATCCTTGACAGATGTGAGTATTTTTAATTAATGGTTTATCTAAGGTGGCAACTTAAACACACATCTGGGTGGATTGAGGCACCTGATGTCTATCAGGACTTGCCTGTTTTATTTTGGACCGCCACCCAGGCTCAAAGGGATCATAAGATAATTCATGCTAGAAACTTCCGTGTGCAGCCACATGCTACTATGGGCTCTGGCATAGTTGACTAAGTTGTGCGAACTCTTACAGTGGTAGACTAGCAGATGTAGGGGTTGTAGGTGGTACGGTCTACCCGATCGTAAGGTGCTAGCGCTTCTGAAAGACTATGTCTCGGTCATCCATTTCTCAAACACCATGTAGTGCGAGAAAACAAACGGAGGCGATTGAGTCATGTGGGGAAAAGTGCGCAAACCTCTACAGAGTGTATAAACAAATCATGATTAGTCGTGTCCCCGGTTATGGACAACTTGAGTATCTAGTACTTGAATATCATGTGAATCTCAACATGTTACTTCTAATTAATGTTGTTGGGTTTTAATTGTTCACTTAATTGGGATTGAGAATGCTGTCAACCATTCTCAATGTTTCACAACCACCATGATAGTTAAATAAATCTATTCCTTTGTAGTAGGGAAAAACTGGCTTTACGCAAAACTGTAACCATAGAGCTTTCCACCAGCCATATATGCATGTAGTATAGCTGTTTCATTCCATTACTCTCTATGTGTTACTTTGCGAGCATATTCCAGGTGTTGACCCGTTTTCGGGCTGCAACTTTCATGTTGCAGACTTTTCAGACGACGAGTAAGGTGCTTTTAGGTCGTGGTTCTGTACTCAGTGATGCCGTTGGATTTGATGGACCCATTTATCTTCCGAGTCTTTTGCTGTTATCATTATTAGATGGCCTTAAGCCATAGTTATTGTAATAAGTTCTCTTTGAGACCACGATGTAATAAGTGTGTGATTGCCACTCTGCTATAAATCCTTCGATGTACTGTGTGGTGTCAGCATTACTGATCCAGGGATGACACCGGAGCACAGTAGACTTGATCCATTCGGGTCGGGTCGCCACAGTCGCACTAGTCTTAGACCCAATAATTGATGGGTTTCACCTGACTCGCTTCCTTATGGACGGTGGTAGCAGCCTCAACCTGCTCTATCAGGATACAACACGGAAAATGGGCATTAACCCATCAAGGATCAAGCCTCCAAGGCTACCTTTAAAGGAGTCATACCAGGTGTAGAAGCCCGATGTACGGGCTCAATCACATTATAGGTTGTCTTCAGATCTCCGGACAACTTCTAAAGCGAGGAGTTAATCTTCGATATCGTCCCATTTCGCAGCGGCTATCATGCACTGCTTGGACGAACTGCGTTTGCTCAATTCAATCCAGTGCCACACTACGCTTATCTCAAGCTCATGATGTCCGGTCCACGCGGCGTCTTAACAGTCAATGGCAATACGGAACACTCTCTCCGTACAGAAGAGCACACAGCTGCCCTAGCAGCAGAAGTACAAAGCGGCCTTCTCAAGCAGAACCTTCATTCGGTTGTCGAGCCCGCGGACACCCTTAAGAGGGTCCGAACTACTCTACAGCAGGAGAGCTCGGCTCGACAGGAGCTCGACTAGCAATCCGGCCTCCGTCTCAGTCCCGATCAAGTGGTGGCATTCGTGCCGCACGTACATAACTACGCACTTAATATTCCATGGGCATTGACGGAGGCACAGATAACTTGTGACCCATGGCACGGCTCAACCGACATTGGATACACACATACTTTCATTTT
>NC_057806.1:447865591-447889673 GCF_018294505.1 Triticum aestivum
ATACACCAAGACGGCGAGAAGCGCGAACATATGGGGAATTTTTTAGGTGATTCCGTTAACGATAACTCTACCTATTTTCCAGGACCCATATGCAGCTCTCCCCTGGTTTCGGCATGTTAAAGAGCCTATTGCTTATTGCACTATTTGTATCAATGCGCCTTGACGTACTAATTACATTACAATGAAAACAGTTTGTAGCTGGAGCTTTAGGACGCCGGCTTTTTACCTTTATGTCTTTTCAGTTTTCTTTCTCTCTTTTCTTTTTCAGATTCCTTGTGGATAACCCCATCAGGTAGCACCCGTACACTTTGGTACATTTGACGTTTGCCAGGGGCTTTATAGCACCTTACACTACGACAACAAAAGTCCAAACACTTCTATAAGTATAGTTCGGCACCCCGAATTTAGCATTATATGCATTGGCTCCGAATCATGTCTTTGGTCAATAGTTGGGTTGCCCGGCTCCTGTGCTTGCTACCCTACGTTCCGCTACATCGGCTAGGGTAGTAAAGGGAGAACTATTGTGATTGTGTCCTGGTCTAAACCAGATGAGCACCTCAGTAGAGAAAGCCGAAAACTGACTGTCATGATGCGGCGAGAGCTAGTCAGCTGTTCGGAGGTCTCAAATCGTTGGAGATTTTTCCACATTTCACGAAGGATCGGTACTTCCCAATCAGACGCTGACGGCACTTTGGTTTGTATACCAGGGGTTGCGCCTATGTTTTATTATAAAACTCCTATGGCTAAGTGAGGGTGTTCAAGCCGCATAGTCTGGTTGCCTGGTTCGCTGCGCTAAACAACTCCTTCAAGGACCATATAATTGGATCAAGATTTTTTAGATTCCATCCCGAACACCTCCATACTACCTATGCGAGGGCTGAAGCCGACGACTGGTTAACCCTCAGATTTCACACAACACGGCCGCACAGGAGGAAACAATCAAAACATAATAAAAATTATATATTACAAGGTGGATTTGTTCATACAAGGCAAAACATGGATGTATTCATTCGAGAATAACGTCATGCCCGCACTGCGTTGCTACCAGTCGAGATCCCTCCAGGACATCCGCAAAATATCGCTCGGGTGCGCGGTGCTCCTTGCCCTCCGGCGATCCCCTGGCCACCTCGACGGCATCCATCTTCACCCACCACATCTTGCAACGAGCAAAGGCCATGCGGGCACCCTCGATACAGACGGATCGCTTAACGATGTCTAGCCGCGGACAAGCCTCCACCACCCACTTCACAAGGCCGAAATAACTACTAGGTATAGCTTCGGCCGGCCATAATCGGATTATGAAATCCTTCATGGCCAGTTCGGCCACCCTATGCAGCTCGACCAACTGCTTTAGTTGATTGGAAAAGGCCACCGGATGTTCTGGCACAACATACTGCGACCAGAACAGCTTCTCCAAAGAATCCCCTTCCCTGGCCTGGAAGAACTCCGCAGCATCGGATACACTGCGCGGCAGATCCACAAAAGCCCCTTGGCAATTCCGAATCCGGGTTAGTAAAAGGTACTTCCTCTCCACATACTTGCTTTGCATGTTAAATGCCTTACCCACTGCAATCTTGTTCGCCTCCTGGATCTCCTGAAGAGCGTCCCGGGCCTCATTCCGTGTGGCCTCTGAGCTCTGACGAGCCTTGGTAAGTTCGGCCTCTCGGGCCGACGCCTCGTGCTCCAAAGCTTCACACTTCTTCACCATGTCTTGGAGCTCCTGCTGGACCTCCCCGACCCGAGCCTTGAGCTTCTTACGGGTGGCTTGCTGTTGGATAGCCTTCCCCTCGGCTTCGGCCAGGGCCTTTCTCAGGGCCTCGACCTCGGTCATCGCTTTTGTACAAATCATGGCATTTTGGTCATCGCATACAATTTTCCTCTTTTCGAACATATAACAGGTTATTGCTTACCTTGTTTCTCCTGGAGCTGCCTCTTCGCTTGTGCCAGCTCCTCCTCGGCCTCTGCCAGTTTCTACTTCAGTCCAGAAACTTCGGCAGTATGCGACGCCACGGCCAGCAACGACGCCTGCATTTCAGAAAAATTAAGTTAGTTTACTGTTAAAACGAGATTGATCCTCTGTCCGGCTTTTTCTTTCCGAACACGGGACAATGTCTCAGGGGCTACTGGTCTACATTGGGATTTTCTCTTTGTTTGGCGTCTCTTACCTCAAAACCTGTCAGCAAGCTGCTGCAGACTTCGGTTAATCAGCTCTTGGCGGACTGAACCTTTTCAATCACCATGCCCATAAGGGCACGGTGCTCATCCATAATGGAAGCGCCTCGTAGCGCCTCGAGCAGGTTATTCGGTGCCCCTGGTTGGACAGGGGCCACCGGCGCAACATGCATCCCCCTTCTTTCGAAGGAGGGTGCGTGTTCGATTCCGGAGCCGCCTCGGTCTCCGGAATTGAGTCCGGTTGAGGGCCGAACTGTGTACGGCCCTCCCCGCTAGTCTCATTGGGGATTGAGTCCCCTTGGTGTCCGGCGATGAAGGTTTCGCCTTCGGGCGCCTCTTGAGCCTCTCCCCCACCGGAGGCAGTCCTTCGGGATAGCACATCCGCATCCTCCTTGGTCTTGGGGAGTGTGCATCCGGCAGGGAGTCGCTGGCCATCGCCTTGGAATCCAGCGAGCCTCCTGATGAAGATCACTGGGAGCTGTGGTGGGCCGGACTACAATAACATTTGCCAATTGTTTCAATACAATGAGGAGGAGAAACTTTATGGGCGGATAAGGTATTAGTACTTACGATGCGGCCCGAGGCTTAGCGCGGGGGCGTCTCTCTGGACTGTCATCAATGTCCCATGCGGAGTTACCCGCTAGGGAGCCCTTCCCCTTTTTGGGCGCCTCCGCCTCCAGAGTTGTGGAGGCCGCCCTCTTCTTTCTCCCCCCGTCGGGGGGAGAGTCGCCCTCCTCCTCCTCCTCCTCATCCGCGCCGTCTTCGGCGGCGAGGGAATGGGCCTTGTCTTCGGACACCACGTCTAAAGTGCCCTTGCGGCGGGGGCCACTCCGGACCCCCTTGGCCTTTCCTATGGCCTTCTTCTCTGGTGCCTTGTATGGCGCCGGCTCCAGCATCTTTGCTAAACGTGGAGTGACTGGCTTCTTGGGCAGGGGAGCCGGACACCGAATAATTTGTCCTCATGTTTCGAGGTCTCAAGAAAAGGGCGTGGAAACAGATAGAAACTCTTGAATGGAAATTGAAAAGAAATGTAGCCCCAGTTCCTTCGGAAATGGTAAGATCTTTGGCGCAAGAAGAAGGGGCGACCCATATCATCTTGACTTGGTTCTGCTTCCCCTCTTTTTTTAAGAATACCGAGTCGGGTTCTTCTCCTATGCCATCCACACCAGAATAGATAGAGTTTTCCGAAGAAACCTGCTAGTGGAGGAAGGCCTCCTAGGGATAAGAGACATAGGGCTAAAGAGAGAGCCAAAAAAGGATCTTTCGTGTATAATCCTGCATAATCTCGAATGTTATCAGTTCCGGTACGTAGACCAAATAATACAATGCATCTTATGTATCAGAATATGAATTTTTTTTGTTGTTTCTTCGTAAACAATCTTCTTGCTTACCATTAGCATCTTCTGGAACTTTTCTGGAACGAATCCACTTTTCTAGGAAGATGGAACATTTTGGGATAATGTACCCTGGTTTTTCTCGGAAAACCCTATGGTTCTTTAAGAAAAGTTCCAAAAGATGCTAATGGTAAGCAAGAAGATTGTTTACGAAGAAACAACAAAAAAAATTCATATTCTGATACATAAGAGTTATATAGGAATCGAAATAGTCTTTTATTTTCTTTTTGAAAAAAAAATGGATTTCATTGAAGTAATAAAACTATTCCAATTCGAATAGTAGTTGAGAAATCCCATGGCATATAAGCTACTAATACGTTTTTTCCTAAAGCAAGTTCGCCCCCAACTGTAGCAGCTCCTTCTGCTAAAATTTGTCCTTTTTTAATGGATTTACCCCGTGGAACCCGAGGTTTTTGGTGCATACAAGTATTTTTGTTAGAGCGACGGTGGTTAACTAAAGGAATACTTATAGTCTTCCCACTGCAGATAAAGAATTGGATCTGCCACATTAGAATTCACAACCAAAGGTGTCTCCGCATCCAATCAACATGTAAGTCCCCTACCTAGGAAGGATAGGCTGGTTCACTTGAGGAGAATATCTTCTATGATCATACCGCAACCATGTCATCCATGAACAGGCTCCGTAAGATCCCATAGAGTAGAAATGGAATAAGTCATGTGACATGATCCAGTTCTCTATTTATTACACTTACCTTTTTATTATAGTATGGAAATGCATTCATTTTCTTTGCATCGATTGTGATCCGCAATACTATCGGAGTAAAAGAATTCGCTTGCTTCAACCAGTACTAAAAAAGCAATGGTAATGAAAGCATTAGACATCACCCTTGAAACAAGCAAGTAAGGGATGTGTTAAAAATAACATACCTCGTTGGGGAGGTTATTTATGTCGTGGCCACAATCCGAATCGGTGGCCGGCACTATCTCGTTGCCCTTGAAAAGCAACTTCCAGGCATCTTCATGAGTCATTTCGAAGAGCCTCACCAAGGTATGGTGTTTCTTCGGGTTGAAGTCCCATAGAGGACGGCTTCGGCTCTGGCAGGGGAGGATCCGGCACACTAGCATCACTTGGATTATGTCGACGAGCTTGATATCTCTATCGATCATTCTTTGGATGCGCGTATGCAGCGCAATCAGCTCGTCCGGCGAACACCAATTTGGGCTTTTCTCGACCCAAGAGGTGAGCCGCATAGGAGCGCCGGATTTGAATTTGACAGTTGTGGCCCAGGTGGCGTCATGGGGTTCAGTGATGTAGAACCATAGCTTCTGCCATTCCTTGACAGATTCCATGAATGTGCCTTTTGGTCAAGAAACATTGGTGAGCTTGCTCACCATTGCGCCCCCGCACTCTGCGTGCTGTCCGTCCACCACCTTGGGCTTCACGTTGAAGGTTTTGAGCCATAACCCAAAGTGGGGGTGGATGTGGAGGAAATCCTCGCACACGACGATGAACACTGAGATATTGAGGAAGGAGTTCAGGGATAGATCATGGAAATCTATCTCGTAGTAGAACATAATCCCGCAGACGAAGGGGTGGAGAAGCTGCCCTGGACTAAGGGGTCCTCGGGCGTCCGGCCTGTTATCTATGGGCCGGACTAATGGGCTGTGAAGATATGAAGACCAAAGACTGTACCCGTGTTCGGATGGGACTCTCCTTGGCGTGGAAGGCAAGCTTGGCGAACAACTATGAAGATTCTATATTATGTAACCGATTCTATGTAACCCTAGACCCCCCCGATGTCTATATAAACCGGAGGACTTAGTCCAGATAGGGGATACTCAATACCGTAGTCATACATGCTAGACTTTTAGGGTTTAGCCATTAAGATCTCGTGGTAGATCAACTCTTGTAATACTCGTATTCATCAATATCAATCAAGCAGGACATAGGGTATTACCTCCATCAAGAGGGCCTGAACCTGGGTAAAGCTTCGTGTCCTGTGTCTCCTGTTACTATCAACCTTAGACGCATAGTTCGGGACCCCCTACCCGAGATCCGCCGGTTTTGACACCGACAGCGGTAACTTAGCCAAACAACGGTTTGCTGGGAAGGTGGGTTAGAGGCTTGACATGGCAATATGGGAGGCATAATAAACAAGTGGTAGGTAGCGCGGCATAGCGATAGAACGAACAACTAGCCAGCGAAGATAGAAGTGATTGTCGGTGTCAAAATCGGTAGATCTCGGGGTAGGGGTTCTCGAGCTGTGGATTCTCGGATCAATGGCAACAGGAATGAAGGAGATAATGTTTTACCCAGGTTCGGGCCCTCTTGATGGAGGTAAAACCCTACATCCTGCTCTTGTTCATATTGATGAAGTATCAAGTACATAGTTGATCTACCGCGAGATCGTATGTTGTCGTCTAAAACCTGAGGGTATGATGAATAATGTCATAATCATCTATCGACTAGCCTAGCCTCGGCTTATATAATGTACCGGAGGCCTAGGATAACAAGAGTCCTAGTCGAATACGTTGGTGGAGAGGAGTCCTTGTCTTGATCACCAAGCCTTATAGAATCTTCCTCGTGTGTGGCATGGGTTGCCCGAAGTGGCCCATGAGTGAACCGCCATGGGGGTCCTCGGCCCGATCCAGCGGGTCGAGAGACGACGTGGTGAGTACCCCCTAGTCCAGGACACCATCAGTAGCCCCCTGAACCGGTCTTCAAGTTGGGGACGCTCCTCGGTTCTTCCGAACTGTTCTTCGTCTTCGGTCGTCGGTCTTGAAAACTGGTTCAACAAATCTTATCATCTTCTATCTTGAGGATTGCCGAGCTAAATCTGAAGATCTCACATGTCGGGTATCCGAGGAGCCCTTTAAGTCTTTGGCCTTTATCAATGGCTTGTTATTTTTATGCCACACCTAGGATTTGAAGTATTTGTCTTGCGGCAGTGTCCTCGTGCATCTGAGCTCCAACGCTGGACTGCATTTGAGGTATCTTTTTGCAGCCGAACACCAATGCCGGACCGCTTTCGAGCTCCAACGCCGGATTTTGTATCCGAGCTCCAACGCCGGACTGTATTCGAAGGGTCTTGTTACAGCTGAGTTCCAATGCCGGAAATGCCCTCTATGGAGCCAGCCACTTGCATCCGAGCTATATCCCGAAATGGTTTCGAGGTGGTTCAGCACCTCGGTCATGGGCTAATTGTTTGCGGATTTTATTTCCAACGCGTGTAAATTTATTTCCTGTCAATATGTATAACCAGTAGCCCTCAAGGTGTGTATCGGTCTAAAACCCGAGATGCACCTGAAGGAAAACCTGAAACCGCTGATCCTAGTAGCCCTTGAGACTCGGGTCGATTCGTGAAATCGCCCTGAGGATCAACTCCTAGCTCGACAGCATACATAGGAATATAAACGCAGTATAATATATTAGAAGTAATTGTGATCGGCTGACGGGCCCCTAAGAGAGGTCCATGAGAAGTCGTCGTGATATATCAGCTTGACACCGGATAAGTCCCATATGGTACTTATTGTCGTCCGAAGACTGGCTTGTCCATAGTTCGGTTATGCCGAACACTGAGCACTTTGAATTTTCTGCGTTGAATAAGCAATGCAATAGCCCCTGAGCCACTGGTCGGGTGGCAACACCAGATCAGGGGATCGATGTGCCCTTTTAATATTTATAAATAATGAGCGCAAAGCCGAGTAGCCCCCGAGCCTTAGTGTGGGCACGGGTGGCCGAATTAAGGATCGATATCCGTTTGACAGAATAATTTTGTTGTGTTTAACACAAACTTCTCGGAACGAGAATAAAGATCTCATAAAGGAGTTAGAGCTAACAAAAGCTGAGCTCGCCAAGATCAGCCTCAAGGGACTTAATAGATAGGAAATCAATGCCAATAAGGAACTATCATATCGTTATGTCAGCTGCTCGATTGTCTCAAAGAGACTGTGCCATTGACTCTTTAAAAGATTGGCTGCGAAAAAATTGATTTTTGCTCATAATTTATGTGTAATGATTCTATGTACCCAAGTACTTTACATCATTAATGCTCGGATATGCATTGTACAAAATTTTGTTGACCGACCATCGGCTTCAACCTCCTCGGCCAGTAGCCAGGGAGTGTTTGTCCTAGTTTGTAAAGCCTTTATGAGGGCAAAGATTTACGACAAACAAGGCAATCCGGCCATATGGTTTTATAAACAAAGGTACACGGAGAGATATGTTATATTATGTTTTAACGTAAGAAACATCTTCCAAAGAAAATAGTCCCGCTATCGGTTCCTTTCTTTGGGTTGTCATGCTGATCATGATCATAAAACCTCACCTCCGATCAAGGTGGGAGGAAAATATTGAGGATTTAGTTCGGGGAAAGTTCTCGAACTCTATAGTATTAATGAACCAAAATTTTCACTTCCATCGTTGCCGACCAATTATATCCTTTAAGATTGCTAGCTTTCGGCTTCACCCAGTCTGATGTACTAACTCGGATGACCCGGTAGTAACAATCACAGAGGTGCTCCCTTTACTGCCTAGCCGAACAATCGAGAACGTAGAGGTAAGCACAGGAGCCAGGCAACCCAGCTTGGCCAAAATCTGAAGTCAAATTGATGCATATTTATGGCTTTATAATGATGATTGTAGAAGGCAGCCCTCGTATATGAAATAAAAACGCCGATGGTATGTTTATTTTGACTCCGTTGCAACCGTTTATTAGTTGAAAGTGGCCCATTGTCGGCTTCCACCCCCTTATAGATGCTACGCAGGGTGTTTTCGCAATAACAAAACAACCCTTAGCCGATGTCTCGGTGCCCGAAGGCAGTTGTGTTAGCGGAAACGAGGCAATCAGATATGCGGGCTTTATAACTTTAACATAGTCATAGGAGCTTTAAATTGGGGAGGCTAGTTACGAGCCCCCGGTTAGTGTTTGGTGACACCCGAGGTCAAGCCGTAAACACTTCGGCCAATATTACGATCGGCCCGTCATTTAACACGGGGTGACCTCTATCGATCTTATAGGTTAATACAGTCATCGAATCGCTGACCAGTTTACGCTTATTGTGATAGTCAGTTTTCGGCTTTCTCCACTGAGGCGCTTAACCATGCGAGCTAGAAGCACAATCGCAGTGGTTCTCCCTTTGCACACCTAGCCGAACAAAGTAGAACGTAGGAGGCAAGCACAGGAGCTGGGCAACCCAACTATTTACCGAAGACACAATTCGAAACTGATGCATATATAGCAATATCCGAGAATGTTTTTGCCGAATCTCTAAAGGTGTTCGACGTTGCACTGCGAGACTTATGCTGGAAACACACAAATAGTTTAAAAGTGTCATAGGCTTGGAAAACCTAAAAACTTTAGTAAAAAGTTCATGCCCGAACTAAATCGAGTCATTTGGTGCCAATCCGAAAATTGGTCTTTTTTCTTAAAAAAAGTGTGCTTCTGTCGTGCTTTAACAGGACACATCCGATCTCGAGACTTCAAGTGGGTCAGCCTACGGCTTCAAGCTCCTTATCCCGAAGGCAAAGTGCTTCTTCGAGGCCAGTTTACCAGACTAAACTTGAGCGGCTTTAGAGAGAAGCTAGGCTATCCGGCTATTGACCATACACTCAAGTCGAAAAAGGAGCGGTGGAAAAAGACTTTGCAACAACCTAGAAGAAAACACATTTACTATAAAATGACTCATGTAAATTCAAGAGCCCCCAAGTGATTTGGGTAAAAGAATTTTATGTATAATGATTGTATGTACCGAAGTACTTATATCATATATGTGTTCACCTGAACTTTAAACACGTCTTAACCGACCATCGGCTTCTCCCTCTTCGGTCAAGGGCCGAAAAGTGTTATGTACTACATTTGTCAAGAATATCGACGGTGTTTCCGATAACCAGGCAATCAGGACATAAGGCCGTAACAGACAAAACACGCTCAGGGAACTTATGCTATATTACTGAAGAAGTGTAAGAAGCATCTTTGAAGAAAATAGTACCCCCACCGATACCTTTCTTCGGTTGCTTATTGTTACTATGAGACTTGTGCAATAGATTTTTTGTACTCATGAGTTCCGTTGTGTGCCGACCATGATTCAAAACAATAAGAGCGCTAGCCTTCGGCTTCACCCAGTCTGAGGTTCGAGATCGGATGACCCGATCATGACAATCGTAGAGGTGCTCCCTTTACTCCCTACCCTAACAATCGGGAACGTAGGGGTAAACGCAGGAGGAAGGAAACCCAGCTTGCGGAACACTTAAGTCAACATGGTGCATATTGTGGCGTAATACACGAACAAGGAACATAGCCATACAAGTATAATCATATGCAAGAGGAAAAGCTTCATAAAGGAAGCCCCCAAGTAAACGGGGTATTTGAATTTGTGTGTCACAAACAAAGTTTTGACAAGCAAATTTTTCACAAATAACTCTTTGCCAAAGAACGTATAGTGCTTGGTCAAACCGAACAAAATTTAAAACTGGAAGTTTTTGAGCATGAAAGCGACTTAGCTGGTTACTGTGCTCGATGTTGATGATGAGGTCCGGACTTATGGGGGGACGAAGGCATAGTCCTCGGCCTGGCCGAGGTCCCAGCCCACAAGCCGGTCCCGAGATGGCGGAGCGAAGAGCTCGGCACTCCGGGGTGGTGACATAGCACGGCCAATGCAGGCCCGCAGAGTGACGCTGAAGTCCCCGGCGTGGTTTAGTGAAGTGAGGACGAAGGCCCGAGTCCAGCCAAGGTGACGTGGTATGTCTGTACGCCAAGGTGACAACACTGCCCAACCCGAATCATTTACCTGTGCACATGAAATAGTGCAAACCAGAGATAATAGTAATAATAATAAATTAAAAAAAATTGTTGCATAATTATTAATTTATGCAAAGTGAGTAATAAAATAAATATGGCATGTGTGCCAAACACTCGATGAGGTAGAGCTCCCTCTGCGATGCCGAAGTCCCGAGGCAACCGAACATGTCGGTATGGTAATTCGACCAACAAGGTGATCATGCGAGCCAATTTAGGCCGATTGGGATGACGACGTCGGCTTGCCAAAGTGACCGCGTGACGCAATCTAAATCGATTACCTACACATGTAAAATAGTGCAGTCCAACAATAATAATATAAATATATAAAAATCCTCGCATAGTTAATTTACGCAAAATAATTTATTTAAAGATATGTGGCCTAGCGCCGAAGTCAATGTCGATGCAGGGCATCGGGTGATGCGGTAAAGGCGTGGCAAAGCCTGAATTCATAGGTCAGTCCGAGTCCCGGATGCGGCATTCACCGAACTGTGTACGGAAACGGACCGAACCACCACGTGACTGTCGTTAATGCGGCCACGATTTGATAGACCTGTGTACAAATGATGGAACAGACCAGGGTAATAATTCCTCGGGAAAAATAAACCCAAACAAGAAAAACTTACTATGATTAATAACACCTGGTTTATTTGTTGTAGCAATCCGAAGAAAGGTGACTCCCAAAATTGGGACTCGATCCGCACACCCATTGCCTGATGGGCGATAAAGCGACGGGCTTGGCGATGCTGACAAAGGTTGGCTCGCCGAGGCAAAGCCCCCGGTCCAGCTAACGTGACGAAGCTAGTCGGCTGGTGATGCCGAAGTCACCAGAGTATGTTGATGAAGAAATAGCAAAGTCCCCGGTCCAGCCGCGGTGTCAAAGCGTCCATGTCAGTCGGTCAATCGAAGCATGTCGGCTGGTGACGCCGAAGTCATCAGAGTAGGTTTGATGAAGATATGGTGAAGCCCCTAGTCCAGCCGGGGTGACGAAGCAGGCGGGTAAGGAGACGTTGCAGCTGCCGTGTCAGCCGAGGTGTTGAAATAGTTTGGCGTGATGGCCGTCGGCTTGAAGAGGCAACAGTGTGGCCATGCCGACGCTGGTCGTAACTTGACACGCGGTCAATGCCGGCTTGATGAAGTGACCATGCGGCGATGCCGGTGTGCCCGCTCCGTGTGATCCATGGGGTGGCGATGTTGGTGACGATTTATCCTTTGCAATTCCGAACTCTGCTTCAGCTCACTGAGATGATGATTCGAAGAAGTTGAGCTCGGCTCAACAAAGCGACGATGTGTCTAGTGCAGGTCGGCAACCGTGAAGCAATATTACTGGACTGGTTTGACACCAGCGTGACGGTGAAGATTACCTCCGAAAAGGACCAAAATTTGTGAGCATGTGTTCGGAAACAAAACACAATACCATAGAAAGAGATTCTTCCAAAAAGGTTGTCCAATATCTCGTTCATGAAAAGAGAAGAACTCGGGTCGGATTCGTATTCGCGCAGAAAACAGATCCGAAAAATGATGCACTGATCGGAAGGTTCCCGGAGTTTGAACGGTCGGATCGAGCTGAAATTTTGAGAGGTTATAGATATGGAAATTTCGCAGTAGATGAACGGTCGGATCCTACAAATAATCTCCAAGCTGGGCTCTGGAGACCACGCCCTAAACTCGTCCTGATTCCCGTCCAGGCTCGACAGGGCTCTGGTATATCGAAGATTGGCAGAGATTGCTCCATCGGAACGCGACGAAATTTTACAGAGTTGTTGTAGACTCAATTCCGCACAATTCCTCCGAAGGAATCGTCAAAGCGATGCTCGAGGAGGTGATGGCAGCGGATACAAATGTGCTGTCCGGAAGAACAACACGGTCGCCCGAGGGCAATGTTGACGTTGAGCCCCCGAGCTCCAAGCATGATTTCTCTATGATCATGATAGAGGTCGGAGTTGATGTTTGATGAAGGCCTCATTTGAACATGACGATCGGAGGCAGGGCGCAGTCCTCGATCAAGTCAAGGTGACCAGTCCAACCAGCAACGAATATGCCGACGTCGCAGTTGATCTGCAGTTGAGCCATTGATTCTTTGTCGATCTCACAGCGGAACTCTCAATGAAAGCACCATTGTCGGTGCCAAAACCGGCAGATCTTGGGGTTGGGGTCCCGAACTGTGGATTCTCGGATCAATGGTAACAGGAACGAAGGAGACGATGTTTTACGTAGGTTCGGGCCCTCTTGATGGAGGTAAAACCCTACGTCCCGCTCTTGTTTTTATTGATGGAGTATCAAGTACAGAGTTGATCTACCGCGAGATCGTATGTTGTGGTCTAAAACCCGAGGGTATGATGAATAATTTCATAATCATCTATTGACTAGCCTGGCCTCGGCTTATATAATGTACCGGAGGCCTAGGATAACAAGAGTCCTAGTCGAATACGTTGGTGGAGAGGAGTCCTTGTCTTGATGACAAAGCCTTGTAGAATCTTCCTCGTGTGCGGCATGGGCTGCCCGAAGTGGCCCATGAGTGAACCGCAATGGGGGTCCTCGGCCCGATCCAGCTGGTCGGGAGGCGACGTGGTGAGTACCCCCTAGTCCAGGACACTGTCAGTGATATCGAGGGTAATGGTCATCTTGCCTGCAAGGTTCTCAGAGTTGTCGAAAGCTTGCTCCTCATTAGCGTACTCAATAGGTTCCTTGTTCATGAACTTGTCTCCCGGCTCTACCCAAAGTAAGAATACAAGCAACAGAACAACAATCAATCACGATGCAATGCACAAGCAACATGATGCAAGATATGACATGAAATGCAGGGTATGATGTGCAATGCATATGAGTACCTCGGAAGGGAAAATGATGAACAAGGCATCAACTTGTCAAAACAAGTATGCCACTGGAAAGATGAGGTGGTTTCGGTTGAAATCGATATAAGGATCACCGAAAACGGATGCACGTTTTGCAAATGACAAGTAACACAAAAATGATGCAAATATGTGATTAACATCATCATAGCACTTAGAATGCAACAAGAAACTATGCTAGAGAACTCTAACATAACAAAAAAGCACATGGCAGTAAGGTACACATGAAGCTCTACAAATCATGAACACTGAGCTCATGCTAGTTCTCACTAGAACAAGCTCAAAATAGCATGGCAAAATACAAATGATAAAAGATTCACAGACTTAGAGAAAATACTAAACATGTCAAAACAGCATCAGGAAGCAATGTTTAGAGCTAGCAAACAACAAGCTACAACGACATATCATGGCAAACGAAGGCACGGCATGCTAGTACTCAAAGCATAGAACAAAACTCCCTTACTGAACTTTAACCAAAGATACATGGAAAATGAGGTGGCACCCATGCAACATGGCAAGTTATATGAACAGTTTCAGACTTAGAAGAAAAACATGACATGGCAGGAACAGATTCATGATAGCAACTTTACAAGCACATGTCACTCACCACAAAGCATTTCATGGCATAACAAGGTAATCAACATGAAGTAGACATATTCAAGAAGGTAAGCATAGCAAGAGAAAGTTCATAGGGTTCATGTATCACTAGCAACACTCATAGCAAAGCTGAATCTCATGTTAACAATTTCCAGGAACAATATTTAGCAAAAGTAGAGCCTGGTAATGACAAGCTAGGGTACTCCACAATTATAACCAGTGGAATGAATGGATAGAGACATATCACATCTTCAAAACACTCTTACTGATCTATCTTAAAATATGTATGGATCTCATGGTAGCAACAAGTTTATATAGCATCAAAATGTAACAGGAAATAACTAAGCAAAATATTCTAAGTGTCTAAAAACAACAACATCACATAGCCTACTTTGCATGCTTGTGCTAGTCACAACATAAATCACAAAAATACAAGACATGCACCATTGTAAATATGGCATGATGGAGATCATAAAACATGTAGACATCATGTTGATAGGATGCACACAGAAAATGCAACGAAAATGACAAATCATCAAGTTCTATTAAATTCCAGCAGACAACATCATATAGCACTTTTGCAACGAGGATTTAGGCATCAATATGGATAGTAACATGCATGAAAATAATAGTACCATTAAGAGCATCACGAGACGAATATTTTGATATATCTTGCACGCAAAATGAAGCTACGATCACGGAGATATAGCATGATGAACAAGTGCATATGATGTTAGAAATCCAAGACTTTGTGATGAAAACGACCTCGAGGTGAGAAAGTCAACGCAGCGGATCTCGCCAGAATAGTCGCCGGAGTTCGTCGGGGCGCGGTGGCCGGAGCTCGAGGGGTCACCGAGGAGGTGCGGGGGCCGGCGACGAGGTGGCCTGGGACGGCGCGGATGCCGAGCTGAGCGGATCTGGCCTTGGGCTGCCGGATCTGCGAGGAGGGCGGCGCCTGAGCTCGGTGGTGAAGCGGTGGGCGGTGGCCAGAGGGCGGCGAAGTCGCGGACAAGGCGGCGGCACGGGAGGCAGGCGAAGGCGGCGGGGCGCTCGGGAGACGCGGGCGGCGGTGCGGGCCGGGAGGGCCGCTGTTGGTGTCAAAACCGGCGGATCTCGGGTAGGGGGTCCCGAACTGTGCATCTAAGGCGGATGGTAATAGGAGGCAGGGGACACGATGTTTTACCCAGGTTCGGGCCCTCTTGATGGAGGTAAAACCCTACGTCCTGCTTGATTTATTCTTGATGATATGAGTATTACAAGAGTTGATCTACCACGAGATCGGAGAGGCTAAACCCTAGAAGCTAGCCTATGGTATGATTGTATGTTGTCCTACGGACTAAAACCCCTCCGGTTTATATAGACACAAGAGGGGGCTAGGGTTACACAAGGTCGGTTACAAAGGAATAGATATACATATCCGTATTGCCTAGCTTGCCTTCCACACCAAGTAGAGTCCCATCCGGACACGGGACGAAGTCTTGAATCTTGTATCTTCATAGTCCAACAATCCGGCCAAAGGATATAGTCCGGCTGTCCGAAGACCCCCTAATCCAGGACTCCCTCAGTAGCCCCTGAATCAGGCTTCAATGACGATGAGTCCGGCGCGCAGTATTGTCTTCGGCATTGCAAGGCGGGTTCCTCCTCCGAGTACACCATGGAAGAATTTGAATACAAGGATAGTGTCCGACCTTGCAAAATAAGTTCCACATACCACCGTAGTGAGAATAATATTTCCACAAATCTAATCTGCTGACACGTTTTGGCAACATGACATTATGCCATGGCCCGGTGATTATTCGGACCGTTTCCTTTAACTAGCCCCGCACATAATGCGAGGCAGTTTCTTGACACGTCTTGTCAAAGCAGAGATCGTGTCCCCCTTATTACGGGATTCTCATCAATACGGGCGTGGGTAACCCAACCGCGCCATCGATTATGACGCTTGGGGGATAAGCGAGTTTTACCAGGCTAGTGGGGGCGCATAGTTTCGGCCGCCCTTATAAAGGGACAAGGTTTAACCTTTTTCTACCCACACCTTCTTCCTGCTTGCTCATCCATTCTTACACACTTGAGCTCCAACGCCCAAGTCCACATCCTTCCCCTCAACCTTCTCCAATCATGTCCGGAGCAGGAGGCAAATGGATGGCTTCCTCCGTTATGGAGGGACACATCAAGAAGCTGCGCGGAGCTGGATACTTAGCCGCGAATATCGCGCATCGGCTGCCCGCTGCGGGGCAGATCATTCCTACCCCTGAACCTCACGAGAGGGTAGTTTTCCTCCACCACTTCCTCCGCGGACTGGGGTTTCCCCTCCATCCATTCGTTCGTGGTCTCATGTTCTACTACGGGCTGGACTTCCATGATCTGGCCCCGAACTTCATCCTCAACATTTCGGCGTTCATCGTTGTGTGTGAGGCTTTCCTCTACATCCAACCCCACTTCGGCATGTGGTTAAAGACCTTCAATGTCAAGCCGAAGGTGCTGGGAGGACAACAAGCAGAATGCGGCGGAGCCATGGTGGGCAATATGCCCAATGTTATATGGCTTGAAGGCTCCTTCGTGGAGACCATAAAGGGGTGGCATTCGGCGTGGTTCTACATCACCGAGCCACGCGACACCAACTGGGTGGCTGCCCCCGAGTTTCGATCCGGAATCCCCATGCGGCTCACCTCTTGGAAAGAGAAGGCCCTGTCCTGGGGTTCATCGGTGGAGCTGGACGGACTCCAGAAATGTATCCAGAATATGGCAGGCAAGAAGCTCAAGCTTGTCAACATAGTCTAGGTCATGCTCATCCACCGGATCCTCCCGTGTCAACAACGGGATTTCAACTTGTGGGAGTTCGACCTGGCCCAGCACCAGACTCTGAGCGAGCTCTTCGACACGACGCACAAGGACGTCTGGAGGGTGTTGTTCAAGGGCGCCGAGGTCCCTCCTTCTCTCACCGAGGACCGCGGGCTAAGCGCGAAGCGCCTAGTGCATTCGGTGAGTTCTATACATCTGGTAGGATATTTATTTCCCCTAGCTTAACCATGTGTGGGGTCTGAGCTCCATGCCTTTGACAGGACTGGGTGGAGACGTCGGGGTAGATTAACTGTCCGGCCCCTCTACCCGAAGACACTGCGGACGCTCTCCTGACGGAGATGCTGACTTCGGCTCCTTACAAGGTGCCGGAGAAGACCAAGAAGGCCAAGGGAACCCGAAAGAGTTCGCGACGCCAGGTGTTATCGGACTCATCGTCCGATAACTCCGCGACGCACTCCTCCCCCGAAGACAAGGAGGAAGATGAAGATGCTCCCCCTCCAGTCGGGGGAGACAAGAAAAGGAAGGCCGCCCCAACCGGGGGGCCGAAGGGTCCAAGAAGGGAAGGACTCTCCTTCCGGACTACTCCACCACCGCCACCGAAGGCCAAGACGAGTGGCTGCTCAGGGCCAAGCCCCTAGCGAAGTCGTAAGTATTCGAATGCCAGAGTAACTCATAGCATACCTTTGTCGCACTGCTTCTCCTAACACTGGATTATGATTATGCAGACTGCCACGAGCCCGTATCGACGTATCTTCGTCGGACGGCTCCCTGGGCTCATCGGATATGGATAGCGATCCACTTCCGACTGCCACCTCCCCTTGCCCTACGGACAACACCGAGGTATTGTCTCAAGAGGCACCGGGTCGAGGGGAGATAGTCCCGGAGGCGCCTTAAGGTGACCTTCCGGATTTCGGGAGCAGAGGGAGCAAGGTTCACGAGGGCTCCGAGTTCGGCCCTCAGCAGAACACCGTGCCGGAACCTCCAGTGGTTCCGGACTCAGGCAGGCGGCCTCCTTCCAAAAGGGGCAGGACGCCTGTGCCGGTGACCTCTGTCCATCCAGAGGCACCGGACAGTCTGCTGGGAGCGCTTCGCAGCGCTTCCATCGACGAAGAGCACCACATTATTATGAGTGCGGTGATCCATAAGGTTCAGTCCGCCAAGAGCGGACTGACTGAAGCCTGTGCCAGCCTTCTAACCGGCTTTGAGGTAAGTATTTGAAAAATAGGGAAAATATTACCGCATAGACAATAGCCCCTGATGCTCTGTTCGGTGTTCACAAAGAAAAGCCGAACAGAGGATCAAACAATATCGCAGGAGTCTAATATAAATATGTCTATATGCATATGCAGGCTTCGCCGCTGGCCTCTGCTGCACTGACTGCGGAGGTCGCTGCACTGAAGTAGGACCTCAAAGGGTCCAAGGAAGAGCTCGGCCTTGCCAAGAGGCAGCTCGAGGAGAACAAAGGTAAGTAATACCTAGTCTATGGATATATTAAAAAGATTGCGATTGCGAAATGACAGGATCATCGTGAATTTTCCAGGGGCCACGACTGAGGTGGCGACCCTGAAGCAAGCGCTATCCAAGGACGAAAACAAAGCGGCCAAGGAGCGCACCGAGCGGGAAAGGCAGGAGGCACGGGTGGGCGAGGTGCAGCAAGAGCTCCACGCTCTCGTGACGAAGCACGAGGCGTTGGAGCTTGACTTGAAGACGCCAGAGTCCGAGCTTGCCGCGGCCCTCGAGAGCGCAAAGAATGCCAAGGCCGAAGCCCAAAAGGCCCTCTAGGAGATTGATGCGATGAAGAAGATAGCGGCGGGTAAGGCATTCTATATGCAAAGCAAGCACGTGAAAGTAAATTACTTGTTACTTACCCGAATCCGGAGCTCTCCAGGAGCATTCGCAGATTTGCCCCGTAGCGTGTCGGATGCCGCATAGTTTTACCAGGCCGAGGAGGGAAGCTCAACGAAGAAGTTGTTCTGGTCTCAGTATACCGGAACTGAACACCCGATGCCTCTGAGCGACGAGCTGAAGCAACTGGTCGAGCTGCACAAGGCGACCGAACAGGCCATGAAGGGTTTTATAGTCTGGATGTGGCTTCGTGACGCCCTTCCCAACAGCTACTTCGGCCTGGTGAGGCAGCTTGTGGATGCCAGCCCACGGCTAGAAGTCATCAAGCGGTCCATCTGCATCAAAGGTGCACGCCAGGCTTTCGCCCGTGTGAAGGTGCAATGGGCCAAGATGGACGCCGTGAAGCTAGTGAAGGAAGGGCCGCCGCAGGGCAAGGAGCATTGCCACCCCGAGATGTACTATGAGGGTGTCCTGAAGGGTGCCCGTCTCGTAGCGGACGAGTGTACGAAAGATGTAATATTTGAGTAAACTTGCTCGTGTGATCCTGTATTATGAAAACTTGTTCATATGCGCTATGCAACGCTTGTCTGAATTTAAAATATTACCTTCTGCTCGGCTGTTTATCAAATATGAGAGATGGCTAGTCGTCGGCTTCTGCCCCCACGCCACGAGTGCTGAGGTGTTCGGGATAAACCTGAGCACTCTTGTTCCCATTGTTGGGTCCTTCGAGGGAGGCGCTCAGCACAACGAACAAGGCAGTCGGACCATAATGCGTTATCACTCTCACTTAGCCATATAATTCTATAATTTTAAATTTTGGCGAAGCCCCTAGTATTCGGAAGGCCGAATTCGGGGCGCGATACACGCCTTAATCTGGACAGGGCCGACTCCTCGCTCTAAGAGGCATAAGTCTTTAGGGACTTGAAACCTCTCGAACAGCGACCAGTCTCTCGCCTTATCATGACAGTCAGTTTTAGCTTTCTCTACTTAGGTGCTTAGCCCAGCAGAACCGGGGCACAATCGCAGTAGTTCTCCCAGTGCTACCTTAGCCGATATAGCGGAACGTAAGGTACCAAAACATGGGAGCCAGGAAAACCCAACTATTGACCCAAGACATGATTCGGAGCTGATGCATATAATGCTATAAGTTCGGGGTGCCTCACTGTCGAAAGTGTTCGGACTTCTCACGCCGTATTATGGGGTATGCTTAAGCCCCTGGAGTATTGGCCATACCAGAGTGTACGGGTGCTAGATGTCGTGAATGAACATATATATAAAAATGAAGAGTGCAATAATAGTCTTAATGCTATGCATTGTTTATTCAAAAAGGTGCGTTAAAGCAGAATGATACAAGTAGTGCGATAAGCAAAAAGTAGGACTGTTTGACATGTTCCTTCCAAGGGCAAGCTGAGGAATAGTATTAAAGCAAATATTTCACTCGTTATCGTAATCCACCTGGGAGTTCCGTGGTGTGACGTAGCTTTCTGCCTCCTTGGTTGCCGCATCATGTGTTCGGCAATCATGCTGCCGGACAGGGTTTCCAGAGATTAAAGTCCTGAAAGAGAAAAATAACAAAGCGGGAAGCCCCTAATGCGGTTTAAGCCACGACTTGGGGCGTGCCGGAGTCGTGGCCCCCTCCCCGCCTGTGCCCATGGCATTTTTAATGCGTAATTATGTACGCGTGGCACGGATTTCACCGTTTGGCTGGACCGGGGTGGGGGCCGCATTGCTATGCGAGCTCGGAACGTGCCAGGCAGCCCTATTGCCGATTACTCTAGGCACGCTTGAAGGTGTCTGGGTCCTTAATCACCGAACTAGTGGATTGCCTTAAGAGGCTGCTTTCTGCTTCTGCTGCGAGGGACGCAGTGTGCTCCTCCGCGCGGAGAGAGCGCTCTGTGTTTCCATTGACTGTGATGACCCCCTGAGGTCCTGGCATTTTGAGCTTGAGATGTGCATAATGCGGTACCAGATTGAATCTTGCGAATGCGGTTCGCCCGAGCAGTGCATGGTAGCCACTGCGGAACGAGACTATGTCGAAGATTAACTCTTCGCTTCGGAAGTTATCCAGGGATCCGAAGACTACTTCCAGTGTGACTGAGCCTGTGCAATGCGCCTCTACACCTGGTATGACGCCTTTAAAGGTCATTTTTGTGGGTTTGATCCTTGAGGGGTCGATACCCATTTTGCGCACTGTGTCCTGATAAAGCAGGTTCAGGCTGCTGCCGCCATCCATAAGAACTAGAGTGAGGTGAGATCCGTCAATGATTGGGTCTAGGACCAATGCGGCGAATCCGCCATGACGGATACTAGTGGGATGGTCCCTGCGGTTGAAGGTGATCGGACAGGAAGACCATGGGTTGAATTTTGGGGCGACTTGCTCCAACGCATATTCGTCCCTGAGCGCACGCTTCCGTTCCCTCTTGGGGATGTGGGTTGCGTATATCATGTTCACCGTCCGCACTTGAGGGGGGAACCTCTTCTGTCCTCTAGTGTTTGGCTGCCGGGGCTCCTCCTCATCATCGCTATGTGACCCCTTGTCTTTATTTTCGGCATTTAACTTGCCGGCCTGCTTGAAGACCCAACAATCCCTGTTGGTGTGGTTGGCTGGCTTGTCGGGGGTGCCGTGTATTTGACACGAGCGATCGAGTATACGGTCCAAACTGGACGGGCCTGGAGTGCTTCTTTTGAATGGCTTTTTCCGCTGAACGGGTTTAGAGCCTTTGAATCCGGTATTGACTGCCGTATCCTCGGTATTGTCGCTGTTAATGCGGCGCTTATGTTTGTTGCAACGTGACCTGCCATTGCCGTCCTTGGTATCCGAAGTACCATGGTTCTTTGATATGTTATTACTGCGAGCCAGCCAGCTGTCTTCTCCCACACAAAAGCGGGTCATGAGTGTCGTGAGGGCTGCCATAGATTTCGGCTTTTCCTGACCAAGGTGCCGGGCTAGCCACTCGTTGCGGATGTTGTGCTTGAAAGCTGCTAAGGCCTCTGCATCCGGACAGTCGACGATTTGATTTTTCTTTGTTAGGAACCGTGTCCAGAATTGCCTGACCGATTCCTCTGGCTGCTGAATTATGTGGCTCAAGTCATCGGCATCTGGTGGTCGCACGTAAGTGCCCTGAAAGTTGTCGAGGAATGCAGCTTCCAGATCTTCCCAACAGCCAATGGACTCTGCTGGCAAGCTGTTGAGCCAATGCCGAGCTAGTCCTTTGAGTTTGAGTGGGAGGTATTTGATGGCGTGTAGGTCATCACCGCGGGCCATGTGGATGTGCAGGAGGAAATCCTCGATCCATACCGCAGGATCTGTTGTGCCATCGTACGATTCTATATTTACGGGTTTGAAACCCTCTGGGATTTGATGATCCATTACTTCGTCTATGAAGCATAAGGGGTATGCGGCGCCTCTGTACTGGGCTATATCGTGACGCAGCTCGAATGAGTCTTGCCCGCTGTGTTCGGCCCGGCCGGACTTACTTTTACTGTATCCGGCGTGATGATTATCGTCTCGCATAGTGGCGCACCCTCATGATCCGTAGATCGATCTTGCATGTTTTGCTTTGTCCTCCAATACGTCTCGTAGGTCTGGCGTATTTCCCCATGCCTTTTTATTTGAATGACGTCGGGGTGCGGGCTGAGCTTTTGGCTGGAATCTCTCTCTGTCGCGGCCACGAGGTGGCCGATCGGCCGTGTCATACGCCGGGGATGTAGGTTTCGGTGCTTCCTCCTCTAGTTGGGGTAGAAACCTGTACTTTGGGTAACTCTTGGAGGGGCGTTCGAGTTTAAATTCCTCGGGCGTCAGGACTTTGGTCCATCTGTCAGCTAGCAAATCTTGATCAGCTTGAAGCTCCTGCTACTTTTTCTTAAGGCTATTTGCCGTGGCTATAAGCCGTCGCTTGAAGCGCTCTTGTTCGATGGGATCCTCTGGCATGGCGAATTCATCATCGCCGAGGCTTGCCTCGTCCTCTGGCATGTAATTATCATCCTCCACCTCTCCATCTGCCGCTCTCTCAGGAGGGCTGGCTCCTCCATCCTCCTGCTCTAAATCTTGCTAGAGGGGATTGTTGTTGTCTTCGGCACTGTCCGGAGTGCTATTATCTCTGGTGCCGGTATCACCACTTTTGCCTTGGCGGGACTTAGAGCGGCGGCACTGACGCCGACGCTTGGGTTGCTTCTTGGATGGGTCATCCTCCGTTGTCTCGTCACCATTGCCTTTTTTGGGTGTGTCCACCATGTATATATTGTATGATGAGGTGGCTGTCCAGTGCCCTGTGGGCAGTGGTTCCTCTTTGACTCCCGCATAGTCGTCCATACCGTCGATGTCTTCGGAGTCGAAGTTGAGCATGTCGGTTAAGTCATCGACAATGGCTACTAAGTGGGTGGTGGGTGGGCGGCGAATTTCTTCGTCATCCGCATCCCAATCCTGCCGAACGTAGTTCGGCCAGGACTCTCCTGACAAGGAGAGAGACCTTAATGAGTTCAGTATGTCGCCAAAGGGCGAGTGCTGAAAAATATCCGTGGAGGTAAACTCCATGATCGGCGCCCAATCGGATTCGACAGGAATGGGCGCAGGCGGTTCGGAGTCCGTTTCCGGAGAAGGATCCGGCAATTTGGCAACACGACTCTCGTGAAGGGTAAGGTCGATATTCGGCTCGATCGCCGCAAAGGGTACAGCCTCCATGGCAGGGTCTATAAACCCGTTCATGGATGGCACAACTGGCTCCGAATTGAGGGTCGGAGCGGCTGCCGGTGCGATCTCCTGAACACTGTCCGATGGTAGAGCTAAATCGTACTCATCGTGACTGCGTTGCGCACAAGGCAGGGGCTCAAATCCGTCGAAGATTAAGTCTCCGCGGATATTGGCCGTGTAGTTTAAGCTTCCAAACCTGACCTGGTGGCCAGGGGTGTAACTTTCGATCTGCTCCAGATGGCCAAGCGAGTTGGCCCGCAGTGCGAAGCCGCCGAACACAAAGATCTGTCCGGGGAGAAAAGTCTCACCCTGGACTGCATCGATATCGATGATAGTAGGAGCCATCAAGCCTAACAGCGAGACACAGAGGAACTCTCAATGAAAGCACCAATGTCGGTGTCAAAACCGGCGGATCTCGGGTAGGGGGTCCTGAACTGTGCATCTAAGGCGGATTGTAACAGGAGGCAGGGGACACGATGTTTTACCCAGGTTCGGGCCCTCTTGATGGAGGTAAAACCCTACGTCCTGCTTGATTTATTCTTGATGATATGAGTATTACAAGAGTTGATCTACCACAAGATCGGAGAGGCTAAACCCTAGAAGCTAGCCTATGGTATGATTGTATGTTATCCTACGGACTAAAATCCCTCCGGTTTATATAGACACCAGAGGGGGCTAGGGTTACACAAGGTCGGTTACAAAGGAGGATATATACATATCCATATTGCCTACCTTGCCTTCCATGCCAAGTAGAGTCCCATCCGGACACGAGACGAAGTCTTCAATGTTGTATCTTCATAGTCCAACAGTCCGGCCAAAGGATATAGTCCGGCTGTCCGGAGACCCCCTAATCCAGGACTCCCTCAGCCGTGGTCGGCCCCGGCGGGCCCGCGCGGGTGGCGGCAAAGTGGGGCGCGGCCCGGGCTGATGTAGCGGCGCGGGACTGGCTGAGGCGGCGGGGTTGACGACGTG
>NC_057806.1:447890018-447947313 GCF_018294505.1 Triticum aestivum
CCGGCGGCGCGAGGGAAGCGGGGATAGGGTTTCATCTACGAGAATTTCGGGGGAGAGGCATATATATATATATATATATATATATATATATATATATATATAGGGTCGCGCTATTCGTCACCCTGGGTGAGGAATAGTTATTCTTCACCCCTCTATTTTACTATCAATGCACCGTAATTTTATATTTCGCAAGTTTCATCTGATTTCCGACGCAAAAAGGGACCATAAGAAAATATATAATTCCAGTAAAAAATATTTTATGTTATGTAAAATTACAAACATAAAAATATAGTCTAAAATACACATAAACTGTAAATTTTCTTGTCTTATGACCTATACTTTTGTTTTCTTATGTTAAATTTTACGTAGTGAATCAATAGGAATGTAACTATTTGAATTCGAAACATAATTTAATTATGAAATGATCGTAAGATTACCTCGGGTGAATAATAGTTTATTCTGCACCCTGGGTGATGAATAGTAACACTATATCGTTAGAGGGAGCTAGGAGTGTCCAAATAAGGTGCCGTTTTTGCCCACACAATCGTGATCCAATGACGGAGAGCATGGAGTGGGTTTAGATGGGTTAGTGGGATGTTTTGGAGGGGTGTTGGGCTGCAACATGAGAGGGGCTTTTGCGGTTACCCTGTTAACCGTTGGGGCATCAAACGATCTCCAAATGTAACGAAATTTGACAAGCGACCTACCGGTGATGTACCAAGGCCACCCGATAAATCTCGACCCATTCCGAGAACTTTTTTCTCCCACTCACGAAATAAGATTAGAGGGGTGCAATGGGTGCATGTGGGAGTGTCGGATTGTGAAACGGACAACGGGTAAAATGACCGGATGCATGAGACGAACACGAATGCAAATGAGATGCACATGATGACATGAGATCAAATGCATGACAAGAAAAAAATGCAAAACGAAAGACAAAAACCCAACCACGAAGGAAATATCATATCACATAGCCAAAAATGGTAAGAGTTGGAGTTACAAGTATGGAAAGTTACATCCAGGGTGTTACAACACTCTACCACTACAAGGGGATCTCGTCCCGAGATCTAGGACTGAAAGAACTCCGGATATTCAGAACGGAGGTGATCCTCACGCTCCCAGGTGGCTTCTTGGTCTGAATGGTGCGACCACTTAACTTTCAGGAATTTGATTGACTTGTTGCGAGTCTTGCGCTCGGTTTCTTCAAAAATAGCAATGGGATGCTCATGATAAGACACGTCTTCTTGGAGGTCAATCTCTTCTAATTTGATAGTGCGCTCGGGGTTCTTGAAGCACTTGCAAAACTGTGACACGTGAAACACATCGTGCACATTTACGAAGTTGGACAGAAGCTCGAGTTGATAGGCGAGGTCGTCTCTTTTACCAATGATCTTGAATGGACACACGTATCTAGGGGAAAGCTTCCCTTTGATACCGAAGCGTCGAGTACCTTTCATTGGAGAGACGCGGAGGTAGACATGGTCTCCGATCTCGAAAGCCAAGTCATGGTGTTTGCTATCATAGTAACTCTTTTGGCGCGATTGCGCGGCTTTGAGATATTCACGGATGACTTTACACATTTCTTCAGCTTCTGTGATCAAGTCATTGCCAAGAAGTTGGCGTTCACCAGTCTCGGACCAATTGAGAAGAGTACGACACTTTTTGCCATATAGAATTTCGAATGGGGCCTTGCCCGAACTTGCTTGGAAGCTGTTGTTGTAGGAGAACTCGGCATATGGAAGACAATCTTCCCACTTCATACCGAAAGAGATGACACCAGCCCTGAGCATATCTTCGAGGATTTGATTGACTCGCTCGACTTGCCCACTTGTTTGAGGATGGAAAGTTGTGTTGAAGCGAATGTTGGTGCCCATGGCCTTCTGGAAGGAGTCCCGAAACTTAGAAGTGAAAATGCTTCCACGGTCTGAAGAGATCAATTGCAGAATATCGTGCAAGGAGACAATTCTAGAGGTGTATTGCTTTGCCAACTGAGCCGCCATGATAGATTATTTGATTGGAAGGAAATGAGCCACTTTTGTAAGCTTGTCAATGACAACGAAAATAGCATCATTCCCATGCTTGGACTTAGGAAATCCAGTGACAAAGTCCATTTCGATATGATCAAACTTCCATTCTGGAATAGCAAGAGGATGGAGGAGACGAGCTGGTCGTTGGTGTTCTGCTTTCACCCTTCGGCAGACATCACATTTATTCACGAATTGAGCAATCTCTTGCTTCATTCGAGTCCACCAGTACGATTGCTTGAGGTCATGGTACATCTTCAAACTGCCTGGATGAATGGATAGAAGAGAATTGTGCGCCTCGTTCATTATGACCTTCCTTAGATCACCTTTAGGAACCACAATCCAGTCCTTGAAGAATAAAGTGTCTCTGTCATCAATGCGATAACACTTGTATTTGGGTTGGCCCTTGGCAATACCATGTTTCACCTTCTTCACCATGGTGTCAAGGAGTTTTGCCTCACGAATTTGGTCTTCCAAAGTAGGAGTGACTTGAAGGTTGGCAAGAAAACCTTGAGGAACAACTTGGAGGTTGATACGTCCATTTTGCATCGTGCTTTTATATCGATATTTATTGCATTATGGGTTATTATTACACATTATGTCACAATACTTATGCCTATTCTCTCTTATTTTACAAGGTTTACATAAAGAGGGAGAATGCCGGCAGCTGGGATTCTGGGCTGGAAAAGGAGCAAATATTAGAGACCTATTCTGCACAGCTCCAAAAGTCCTGAAACTTCACGGAAGTCATTTTCAGAATATATAAGAAATACTGAGCGCAAGAAGTTCCAAAGGGGGGCCACACCCTGGCCACGAGGGAGGGGGGCACGCCCTACCCCCCTGGGCGCACCCCCTGCCTCATGGGCCCCCTGGTGGCCCTCCGATGCCCATCTTCTGCTATATGGAGTCTTTCGTTGAGGAAAAAAATCATAAGCAAGATTTCGGGATGAGACTTCGCCGCCACGAGGCGAAACCTTGGTGGAACCAATCTAGGGCTCTAGCGGAGCTGTTCTGCCGGGGAAACTTCCCTCTGGGAGGGGGAAATCATTGCCATCGTCATCACCACGATCCTCTCATCGCGAGGGGGCCAATCTCCATCAACATCTTCACCAGCACCATCTCCTCTCAAACCCTAGTTCATCTCTTCTATCCAATTCTTGTCTCTAAGTCTGGGATTGGTACCTGTGGGTTGCTAGTAGTGCTAATTACTCCTTGTAGTTGATGCTAGTTGGTTTATTTGGTGGAAGATCATATGTTCAGATCCTATATGCATATTAATACTCCTCTGATTATGAACATGCATATGCTTTGTGAGTAGTTACATTTGTTCCTGAGGACATGGGAGAAGTCTTGCTATTAGTAGTCATGTGAATTTGGTATTCATTCGATATTTTGATGAGATGTATGTTGTCTCTCCTCTAGTGGTGTTATGTGAACGTCGACTACATGACACTTCACCATTATTTGGGCCTAGAGGAAGGCATTGGGAAGTAATAAGTAGATGATGGGTTGCTAGAGTGACAGAAGCTTAAACCCTAGTTTATGCGTTGCTTCGTAAGAGGCTGATTTGGATCCACATGTCTCATGCTATGGTTACGTTTACCTTAATACTTTTGTTGTAGTTGCGGATGCTTGCAATAGAGGTTAATCATAAGTGGGATGCTTGTCCAAGTAAGGACAGCACCCAAGCACCGGTCCACCCACATACCAAATTATCAAAGTACCGAACGTGAATCATATGAATGTGATGAAACCTAGTTTAACGATAATTCCCATGTGTCCTCGGGAGCGCTTTCTTCTATATAAGAGTTTGTCCAGGCTTGTCCTTTGCTACAAAAAGGATTGGGCCATCTTGCTGCACTTTATTTACTTTTGTTACTTGTTGCTCATTACAAATTATCTTATCACAAAACTATCTGTTACCTATAATTTCAGTGCTTGTAGAGAATACCTTGCTGAAAACCGCTTATCATTTCCTTCTGCTCCTTGTTGGGTTCGACACTCTTACTTATCGAAAGGACTACGATAGATCCCCTATACTTGTGGGTCATCAATACTCTTTTATGGCGCCGTTGCCGGGGAGTGAAGCGCCTTTGGTAGGTGGAATTTGGTAAGGAAAAAATTTATATAGTGTGATGAAATTTACTGTCACTTGTTACTATGGAAAGTAATCCTCTGAGGGGCTTGTTCGGGGTATCTTCACCTCGACCAGTAGAGCAAAGAGTTGCTCCTCAACCTACTGAACCTACTGACAATGAAAATGAAAATGTCTACTTTGAAATTCCTTCGGGTATGATAGAAAAACTGCTAGCTAATCCTTTTTCAGGAGATGGAACATTACATCCTGATGAGCACCTAATATATGTGGATGAAGTTTGTGGATTATTTAAGCTTGCAGGTATGCCCGATGATGTTATCAAGAAGAAGGTCTTCCCTTTGTCTTTGCAGGGGGATGCATTGACATGGTATAGGCTATGTGATGATATGGGATCATGGAACTAGAAACAATTGAAATTGGAATTTCATCGGAAGTTTTAGCCTATGCATCTTGTTCATCGTGATCGTAATTATATATATAATTTTTGGCCTCGTGAAGGAGAAAGCATCGCTCAAGCTTGAAGGAGGCTTAAATCAATGTTATATTCATGCCCTAATCATGAGCTCTGAAGAGAAATTATTATCCAAAAAATTTATACTCAGCTTTCTGATAACAATCGCACCATGCTCGATACTTCTTGTGATGCCTCTTTAATGATGAAGACTATTGAATTCAAATGGGATTTATTGGAAAGAATTAAATGCAACTCTAAAGATTGGGATCTCGACGAAGGTAAGAAGTCAGGTATGACACCTAAGTTTGATTGTGTTAAATCTTTTATGGATACCGATGTTTTTCGTAAATTTAGCACTAAATATGGACTTGACTCTGAGATAGTAGCTTCTTTCTGTGAATCTTTTGCTACTCATATTGATCTTCCTAAAGAGAATTGGTTTAAATATCATCCTCCCATTAAAGTAAAAGTAGTTGCACCTATTAAAGTTGAAGAAAAGACTGTCACTTATAATGATCCTATTATTCCTACTGCTTATGCTGAGAAACCACCTTTTCCTGTTAGGATAAAAGATCATGCTAAAGCTTCAACTATGGTTCGTAAAAGCAATATTAGAACCTATACACCTCCTGAGCAAGTTAAAGTTGAACCTAATATTGCTATTGTTAAGGATCTCTTGGCTGATAATATTGATGGGCATGCTATCTATTTCTGTGATGAAACTGCTAGAATTGCTAAACCTTGTGCTAAAGATAAACATAGACCTGTGGTAGGCATGGCTGTTATTTCTGTTAAAATAGGAGATCATTGTTATCATGGCTTGTGTCATATGGGTGCTAGTGCTAGTGCAATACCTATTGACTTGTACAACGAAATTATGCATGATATTGCACCTGCTGAGTTAGAAGATATTGATGTCACAATTAAACTTGCCAATAGAGATACTATTTCACCAATTGGGATTGTTAGAGATGTTGAAGTCTTGTGTGGGAAAACTAAATATCCTTTTGATTTTCTTGTTCTTGGTTCCCCACAAGATAGCTTTTGTCCCCTATATTTGCTAGACCCTTCTTAAACACTGTTAATGCTAGGATAGACTGCAAAAAGGATGTTATTACTATTGGTTTAGGTGATATGTCTCATGAGTTCAACTTTTCTAAATTTCGTAGACAACACCATGAAGAAGAATTGCCTAGTAAAGATGAAATTATTGGTCTTGCTTCTATTGCCGTACCTCCTAGTGATCCTTTAGAACAATATTTGCTAGACCATGAAAATGATATGTATATGAATGAAAGAAGGGAAATAGATGAGGTGTTCTTTAAACAGCGACCTATTCTGAAACATAACTTGCCTGTTGAAATCTTAGGGGATCCCCCTCCACCCAAGGGTGATCCCATGTTTGATCTTAAACATTTGCCTTATACTCTTAAATATGCTTATCTTGATGAAAAGAAGATATATCCTATTATTATTAGTTCTAACCTTTCAGAGAAGGAGGAAGAAATATTATTGAAAACTCTGAAGAAGCACCGTGCTGCTATTGGATATACTCTTGATGATCTTAAGGGCATTAGTCCCACTCTATGTCAACACAAAATAAATTTGGAGAAAGAAGCCAAACCAATTATCGATCACCAACGACGACTGAATCCTAAGATGAAAGAAGTGGTAAGAAAAGAAATACTAAAGCTCCTTGAGGCAGGTATAATTTATCCTGTTGCTGATAGTCAGTGGGTAAGTCCTGTCCATTGTGTTCCCAAGAAGGGAGGTATTACTGTCGTTCCTAATGATAAAGATGAATTGATCCCACAAAGTATTATTACAGGTTATAGGATGGTAATTGATTTCCGCAAATTAAATAAGGCTATTAAAAGGATCATTACCCCTTACCTTTTATTGATCAAATGCTAGAAAGATTATCCAAACATACACATTTTTGCTTTCTAGATGGTTATTCTGGCTTCTCTCAAATACCTGTATCAGCCAATGATCAATCTAAGACCACTTTTACTTGCCCTTTCGGTGCTTTTGCTTATGGACGTATGCCTTTTGGTTTATGTAATGCACCTGCTACCTTTCAAAGATGCATGATGGCTATATTTCTGATTTTTGTGAAAAGATATGTGAGGTATTCATGGATGATTTCTCCGTTTATGGATCCTCTTTTGATGATTACTTAAGCAACCTTGATCGAGTTTTGCAGAGATGTGAAGAAACTATCCTTGTATTGAATTGGGAGAAATGCCACTTTATGGTTAATGAAGGTATTGTCTTGGGGCACAAAATTTCTGAAAGGGGCATTGAAGTTGATAAAGCTAAAGTTGATGCTACTGAAAAGATGTCGTGTCCCAAGGACATCAAAGGTATAAGAAGCTTCCTTGGTCATGACAGTTTTTATAGGAGGTTCATTAAGGACTTCTCAAAAATTTCTCGGCCTCTTACTAATTTATTACAAAAAGATATACCGTTCGTCTTTGATAATGATTGTGTAGAAGCATTTGAAATACTTAAGAAAGCATTGATCTCTGCACCTATTGTTCAGCCACCTGATTAGAATTTATCTTTTGAAATTATGTGTGATGCTAGTGATTGTGATGTAGGTGTTGTTCTAGGGCAAAGAGTTGATAAGAAATTAAATGTTATTCAATATGCTAGTAAAACTCTAGACAACACCCAGAGAAATTATGCTACTACTGAAAAAGAATTCTTAGCAGTTGTATTTGCTCGTGGTAAGTTCAGACCTTATATTGTCGATTCTAAAGTAACTATTCACATCGATCAAGCTACTATTAAATATCTTATTGAAAATAAAGATGCTAAACCTAGACTTATTAGATGGGTTCTCTTGCTACAAGAATTTGATTTGCATATTATTGATAGAAAGGGAGCTGAGAACCCCATTGCAGACAACTTGTCTAGGTTAGAAAATGTTCTTGATGACCCACTACCCATTGATGATAGCTTTCTTGATGAACAATTAAATGTCATAAATGATTCTCACACTGCTCCATGGTATGCTGATTATGCTAATTACATTGTTGCTAAGTTTATACCACCTAGTTTCACATACCAGCAAAAGAAAAAGTTTTTCTATGATTTACGACATTACTTCTGGGATGACCCACACCTTTATAAAGAAGGAGTACATGGTATTATTAGACGTTGTGTACGTGAGCATGAACAGGAACAGATCCTACGCAAGTGTCACTCCGAGGCTTATGGAGGACACCATGTTGGAGATAGAACTGCACATAAGGTATTGCAATCCGGTTTTTTATTGGCCTACTCTCTTTAAGGATGCCCGCAAGTTTGTCTTACCTTGTTATGAATGTCAAAGAATTGGTAATATTAGTAGACGTCATGAAATGCCTATGAATTATTCACTTGTTATTGAACCATTTGATGTTTGGGGCTTTGATTATATGGGGCCTTTTCCTTCCTCTAATGGATATACACATATTTTAGTTGCTGTTGATTATGTTACTAAGTGGGTAGAAGCTATTCCAACTAGTAGTGCTGATCATAACACCTCTATTAAGATGCTTAAAGAAGTTATTTTTCCGAGGTTTGGAGTCCCTAGATATCTAATGACTGATGATGGTTCACATTTTATTCATGGTGCTTTCCGTAAAATGCTTGCTAAGTATGATGTTAATCATAGAATTGCATCTCCTTATCACCCACAGTCTAGTGGTCAAGTAGAATTGAGTAATAGAGAACTCAAATTAATTTTGCAAAAGACTGTTAATAGATCTAGAAAGAATTGGTCCAAGAAACTTGATGATGCATTATGGGCCTATAGAAACGCATATAAAAATCCTATGGGTATGTCTCCGTATAAAATGGTTTATGGAAAAGCATGTGACTTACCTCTTGAACTAGAACATAAGGCATATTGGGCTATTAAAGAGCTCAATTATGATTTCAAACTTGCCGGTGAGAAAAGGTTGTTTGACATTAGCTCACTTGATGAATGGAGAACTCAAGCCTATGAGAATGCCAAATTGTTTAAAGAAAAGGTTAAAAGATGGCATGAAAAAAGGATACAAAAGCGTGAGTTTAATATAGGTGATTATGTATTGCTATACAACTCTCGTTTAAGATTTTTTGTAGGAAAGCTTCTCTCTAAATGGGAAGGTCCTTACGTTATCGAGGAGGTCTATCGTTCCGGTGCCATAAAAATCAACAACTTCGAAGGCACAAATCCGAAGGTGGTGAACGGTCAAAGAATCAAACATTATATCTCAGGTAATCCTATAAATGTTGAAACCAGTGTTATTGAAACCGTAACCCCGGAGGAATACATAAGGGACACTTTCCGGAACTTTTCAGACTCTGAAAAGGAATAGGTATGTGGTACGATAAGTAAACCAACTCCAAAACAGTTCTAATGGCAATTTTTCTCCGTTTTGGAATATTTAGAAAAATAGAAAAATAAGAAGCAGTCCGGGAAGGACACGAGGGCTCCACGAGGGTGGAGGGCGCCCCCTACCCCCTGGGGCGCCCCCTGCCTCGTGGGCACCTCGTGTGCTCTCTGAACTCCGTTTCCTTGCACGATACTTCTTTTGTTTGGTAAAAATTCATTATATAATCTCCCAGAGGTTTTGGCTCCTGTATCACGCAAATATCTCTCATCTTTTTTTCGAGCTGTTTATCTGACAGATCTAGGTGGTCATGTCATCCTCAGGTGCCCCCAAGGACAAGTTCTTCGAGAAGGTCATCAACCCCTACCTCACAGAGGTGCTGCAACACCCTCAAACCATTGAGATGCGTGAGGGGTTGTTGGACATCCGCGATGTTGAGGGACCAAGGAGGACCGGAAGCGTGGAAACAAGGCTCGAGGCAATGGAGCAACACGTTTTCATGTGGCAGGAGATTGTGGAGCGTGGACTTGACTCCAATCACATTATGATCACGGAGTTAACCAACAACAACAAGCTGGATGCCAAGGACATTGGGGAGGCCATCTTCAAGCTTCACGAGAAAATCGAGCACCTCCAAGCCCAGATCTATGACCTGCAAAACCAAAACTGTGAGTATGAGTATTGATTCAAGAGGATGAGTTTGGCTACAGATTTGAGGATTCAGGAGACTCGATCATCCTTCTATGATGGCGAGCCTATGCCTTGGAAGAAGGACGACAAGCCTACATCATCAACAACTCCACCCTCTCCACCAACAAAGAAGAATTGAGTATCTAGGATGGGCACTCCCCTTGGCAACTGCCAAGCTTGGGGGAGTGCCCCGGTATCGTATCACCATCACTTATATCTTTACCGTTTTTATTAGTTTGATCCTTTTGGTAATATCTTGATCTAGTAGCATAAAGTTTTAGTATGATCTAGTTGTGAGTTTTGCTTTATGATCCTTCTATGTAATCGACTTCGTGAGCTATTTATAATAAAGATTAGTGTTGAGTCAAGGGCTTGATTATTTTTCCATAATCTTGAGTGAATAAAAGAAAAGAGAAGAAATAAAAAGAAACATAGAGCTCATATGGATCTTATGGAGAGTAATGAGCTCACATAGAAAGAGTATGATGAATAAAAGTTGTTGAGAGTTGACAAACATAGTTTTGGTCATCGTTGCAATTAATAGGAAGTAATGAAGAAAGAGAGGTCTTCACATATAAATACACTATCTTGGACATCTTTTATGATTGTGAGCACTCATTAAAATATGACATGCTAAAGAGTTGACGTTGGACAAGGAAGACAACTTAATGGGTTATGTTTTCTTACATCTGAGATAAATTATATTGTCATGGATCATCCAACATGATTGAGCTTGCTTTTCCCCCTCATGCTAGCCAAATTCCTTGCACCAAGTACAGATACTACTTGTGCTTCCAAACACCCTTAAACCAGTTTTTCCATGAGAGTCCACCATACCTACCTATGGATTGAGTAAGATCCCTCAAGTAAGTTGTCATCGGTGCAAGCAATAAAAATTGCCCTCTAAATATGTATGACTTATTAGTGTGGGAGAAAATAAGCTTTATACGATCGTGTGATACGGAAGAAATAAAAGTGACAGACTGCATAATAAAGGTCCATATCACAAGTGGCAATATAAAGTGACGTTCTTTCGCATTAATATTTTGTGCTTCCAACCATAAAAGGGCATGACAACCTCTGCTTCCCTCTGCGAAGGGCCTATCTTTTAGTTTTATCTCCTACCTTGCATAAGAGTCATGGTGATCTTCACCCTTCCTTTTACATTTTATATTTTGGCAAGCACAACATGTTGGAAAGATCGTGGTATATATGGCTAATTGGAAGTGAGTTTTCATGAACTATTATTGTTGACATTACCCTTGAGGTAAAACGTTGGGAGGCAAAACTATAAGCCCCTATCTTTCTCTGTGTCCGATTAAAACTCCATACCCATAAGTATGGCATGAGTGTTAGCAATTGTGAAAGACTATATGATAGTTGAGTATGTGGACTTGCTGAAAAGCTCTTATATTTACTCTTTCCTATGTTATGATAAATTGCAATTCCTCCAATGACTGAGATTATAGTTTGTTAGTTTTCAATGAAGTTTATGATTCATACTTGAAATTTTGATTGAATTGTTACTATACCATAAGAGATCATATGACAAGAATTATATAAGTTGCTATTCTAAGAATGATCATGATGCCCTCTTGTCCATATTTTATTTTTATCGACACCTCTATATCTAAACATGTGGAAATATTTTTCGATTTCGGCTTTCGCTTGAGGACAAGCGAGGTCTAAGCTTGGGGGAGTTGATACGTCCATTTTGCGTCAAGCTTTTATATTGATATTTATTGCATTATGGGCTGTTATTACACATTATGTCACAAGACTTATGCCTATTCTCTCTTATTTTACAAGGTTTACATAAAGAGGGAGAATGCCGGCAGCTGGGATCCTAGGCTGGAAAAGGAGCAAATATTAGAGACCTATTCTACACAGCTCCAAAAGTCCTAAAACTTCACGGAAGTCATTTTTAGAATATATAAAAAATACTGAGCGCAAGAAGTTCCAGAGGGGGGCCACACCCTGGCCACGAGGGTGGGGGGCGCGCCCTTCCCCCTGGGCACGCCCCCTGCCTCGTGGGCCTCCTGGTGGCCCTCCGATGCCCATCTTCTGCTATATGGAGTCTTTCTTTGAGGAAAAAATCATAAGCAAGCTTTCGGGACAAGACTCCGCCGCCACGAGGTGGAACCTTGGCGGAACCAATCTAGGGTTCTGGCGGAGCTGTTCTGCCAGGGAAACTTCCATTCGGGAGGGGGAAATCATCGCCATCGTCATCACCAACGATCCTCTCATCGGGAGGGGGGCAATCTCCATCAACATCTTCACCAACACCATCTCCTCTCAAACCCTAGTTCATCTCTTGTATCCAATTCTTGTCTGTATGTCTGGGATTGGTACCTGTGGGTTGCTAGTAGTGTTAATTACTCCTTGTAGTTGATGCTAGTTGGTTTATTTGGTGGAAGATCATATGTTTAGATCCTATATGCATATTAATACCCCTCTTATTATGAACATGAATATGCTTTGTGAGTAGTTACGTTTGTTCCTGAGGACATGGGATAAGTCTTGCTATTAGTAGTCATGTAAATTTGGTTTTCTTTCGATATTTTGATGAGATGTATGTTGTCTCTCCTCTAGTGGTGTTATGTGAATGTCGACTACATGACACTTCACCATTATTTGGGCCTAGAGGAAGGCATTGGGAAGTAATAAGTATATGATGGGTTGCTAGAGTGATAGAAGCTTAAACCCTAGTTTATGCGTTGCTTCGTAAGGGGCTGATTTGGATCCACATGTTTCATTCTATGGTTAGGTTTACCTTAATACTTTTGTTGTAGTTGCGGATGCTTGCAATAGAGGTTAATCATAAGTGGGATGCTTGTCCAAGTAGGGACAGCACCCAAGCACTGGTCCACCCACATACCAAATTATCAAAGTACCGAACACGAATCATATGAACATGATGAAACCTAGCTTCACGATAATTCCCATGTGTCCTCGGGAGTGCTTTCTTCTATATAAGAGTTTGTCCAGGCTTGTCCTTTGATACAAAAACGATTGGGCCATCTTCCTGCACTTTATTTACTTTTGTTACTTGTTCCTCGTTACAAATTATCTTATCACAAAACTATCTGTTACCTATAATTTCAGTGCTTGCAGAGAATACCTTGCTGAAAACCGCTTATCATTTCCTTCTACTCCTCATTGGGTTCGACACTCTTACTTATCGAAAGGACTACAATAGATCCCCTATACTTGTGGGTCATCAGAGGTTGAGCTTGCGAAAAGCTTTACAAAGATCTGGTTGGAATGGCTTGAGGATTGAGGTGTTGTAGTAAGCCTTCTTGCTCAAAGCATCTGCAATCACATTGGCCTTGCCTGAAGTATATTCAATACTTGGGTTGTACTCTTGAATCATTTTGACCCAACGAGTTTGCCTGAGGTTGAGGATGGGTTGAGTGAAGATATATTTGAGGCTCTTATGATCGGTGAAAATGTCCACTTTCCTTCCCAACAAGAGTTGTCTCCATGTTATTAATGCATGGACAACTGCCGCCAACTCAAGATCGTGAGTGGGGTAGTTCCTTTCATTGGGCTTCAACTGACGAGAGGTATAGGCCACAACTTTATTCTCTTGTATTAACACAGCACCGAGACCTTGCAAAGAGGCATCATAAAAAACTTCATATGGCTTGGATTCATCAGTAGGAGTTAAGACAGGAGCTGAGACTAGCTTCTCTTTTAGAGTGTTGAAAGCAACATCACACTCAGGGGTCCAGCCATAATTGACATGCTTCTGGAGGAGGTTGGAAAGAGGCTTTGCAATCTTTAAGAAATTCTCAACGAATCTACGGCAATAGGTTGCAAGTCCAAGAAAAGTGCGGAGCTGCTTGACATTCTGAGAGGTTCCCAGTTCACAATTGCAGAAACCTTCTCCAGATTAACAGCAATGCCTTTGGCAGAGATGATATGACCAAGGTAAAGAACTTCATCAAGCCAAAACTCACATTTGGAAAACTTCGCATAGAATTGATACTCTCCGAGCTTGTCGAGCACCAATGCAAATGCTTGGCATGATCCTTCTTGTTCTTGGAGAAGACCAAGATATCATCGAGATACACCAGGACGAATTCATTTGTGTAGGGGTTGAAGATGAAGTTCATCATGCGAGAAAATGTTGGAGGAGCATTGACAAGGCCGAAAGACATGACAGTATATTCATAAGAACCAAAGCTTGTTCTGAATGCTGTCTTGGGAATATCTTGTTCACGAATGCGAATCTGATGATAACCCATGCAGAGGTCAAGCTTGGAGAACACTTTAGCACCTTAAAGTTGCTCCAATAGCTCATTGATGTTGGGAAGTGGATACAAGTTCTTGATTGTCTTCTTGTTCAATGGGCGGTAATCTATGTAGAGTCGGTCCGTGCCATCCTTCTTCTGGACAAAAAGAACACCACAACCCCACGGAGATGAACTCGGTCTGATCAAACCAGACGCTCTTGTTCATTGAGCTGTTTCTTCAATTCCTTCAACTCCTTCGGTCCAAGCTTTCATGGACGCTTGCAAACGGGTTCAGTAACAGGCTCAAGATCGATAACGAATTCAACTACCGGTGAGGAGGCATTCCCGGAAGCTCTTCTGGAAAGACATCTTGGTACTCACAAACAACTGGAATCTGAGAAATTGCATGTAACTCGTCGTTCTCATTGAGAGAAAACAGTCGAATGGTTTCATCATGAGCGGCATAGATGATCACATCCTCGGAAGAGTGTGTCAACATAATCTCCTTGGCAGCACAATCAAGTTGAGCCTTGATTTTGAGTCAGGGTGGCCAAGCCCTTCTCAATTCTCACTCTAGCCTCAAGCAGATAACTGAGTTCATCTTGCTTGCTCTTGAGCATCATTGTGGAGGCATCGAGTGCACTTGCTGCCTTTGCTACTTTTGCAGCCTTTGCTTTCTCTCTCTTCTCCTGGGCTTCTGCACAAGTAGGATGGGATGTGTGACGCCCCAAGACCGGATCTTCAGATGCCTTCCAGGGTTTCCGGGTTTCGTCGTGTGATTTGTTTGGTTCGTTGCATCATGTGCATTGCATCATGGCATCATGCCTTCATCTCATAAGTCTTTTGCGTCTCAACTAAATAAACCGTATGGATCTTCGATCCATTTAAATGGAGGGAATTCACATGGTGATTCTCTTTATAACATATCCTCCTGATATTAGGGAGCTATATTAAATATCCCATTAACTTGGAATCACCCATCACACAATTGCATTACTCTTCAACTCTTCTTGTATCCAACTTAACCTCATATATTTTTCCTTGTCATCTCTCTCTCAAGCCATACCCATGCATCATCCCTCTCACTTCCTTCTTCTTTCATGTCCTTGCAAGCGACCTTATTCCTCCTCCATTAATGTTCATCTTTTCCCTATAAATCTTGCCTTTTTTTCCTACACCCTCTCTGTCAGATTTCATCCCATTCGAAGATGTTTTGGTCAGGTTAAAAAATGATTGAAGTTTGAGAATAATTCAAACTCTAATTATTTTTCTACCTTCTAGAAATGCCAGAGCAATTTATTCAAACCCTACATAAATCCAGGGTTCCAGATATATTTTTATATATCTCATATTCCTAACCAAAACCCCTGGTTTTTCCCCTTTTGTTGGTTGTTTAATTATATAAACAATAAATTTAAGATAGGGAAGATTTTGGAAAGGAGAGGGAGCCCAGCTGCAGCCTCAGGCCAGCCGGCCCAAGGCCTCCCGCGCCAGCTGTCGGTGTCAAAACCGGCGGATCTCGGGTAGTGGGTCCCGAACTGTGAGTCTAGGCCGGATGGTAACAGGAGGCAGGGAACATGATGTTTTACCCAGGTTCGGGCCCTCTTGATGGAGGTAAAACCCTACGTCCTGCTTGATTAATATTGATGATATGGGTAGTACAAGAGTAGATCTACCATGAGATCAAGGAGGCTAAACCCTAGAAGCTAGCCTATGGTATGATTGTTGTATATGGACTTGTTTGCCTACGGACTACAACCCTCCGGTTTATATAGACACCAAATAGGGTTAGGGTTACATAAAGTCGGTTACAATGGTAGGAGATCTTGAATATCCGCATCGCCAAGCTTGCCTTCCACGCCAAGGAAAGTCCCATCCGGACACGGGACGAAGTCTTCAATCTTGTATCTTCATAGTCCTGGAGTCCGGCTGAAGGTATAGTACGGCTACCCGAACACCCCCTAATCCAAGACTCCCTCAGTAGCCCCTAAACCAGGCTTCAATGACGACGAGTCCGGCGCGCAAATTGTCTTCGGCATTGCAAGGCGGGTTCCTCCTCCTAGTCCTTCATAGAAGATTGTAAACACCAAGAGTAATGTCCGGCTCTGCAAAATAAGCTTCCACATATTGTCATAGAGAGAATAATATTAACACAAATCAAAACTGCTGACGTATTCTGTAGTGTGTCATCACACTACGGCCAAGTCCTTTACTCGAATCGTTTTTACTTTTCCACCTCAGCATGTTTTGCGAGGCGGTTTCCTTGGCACGTCTTGTCAAAGCAGAGATCGTGTACCCCCTTTACGAGATTCTCATCAATACGGACATGGGTAACCCAACTGCGCCACTTATCACGGCGCTTGGCAGGCAAGCGAGTTTTACTAGGCTGGTGGGGACGCACAACCGCATCCGCCCATATAAGGGGATAAGGATCCACCTTTTTACCTACGCCTTCTTCTTCCTTTGCCTATCCATCTCCTGCGCACTCGAGCTCCAGCGCCCAAGCCCGCACTTCCCACCTCAACCTTCTCCAGCAATGTCCGGAGCGGGAGGCAAGTGGATGGTCTCCTCCGCTACGGAGGGCCAAGTCAAGAAGCTAAGGAAGGCCGGATACCTTTCCAAGGACATCGCGCACCGGCTTCCCGAAAAGGGGCAGCTTCTCCCCACCCCAAGGCCCCATGAGAGGGTAGTATTTCTCCCCCACTTCCTCCGCGGACTGGGTTTTCCACTCCACCCATTTTTCCGGGGGCTCATGTTCTATTACGGCCTGGATTTCCACGATCTGGCCCCGAACTTCATCCTCAACATCTCGGTGTTTATCGTCGTGTGTGAGGCTTTCCTCCGCGTCCGCCCTCATTTCGGCCTCTGGCTCAAGACCTTCAACGTCAAGCCCAAGGTGGTGCGCGGCAGCCAGGCGGAGTGCGGAGGCGCCATGGGGGGCAAGATGGCCAATGTCCTATGGTTCAAGGGCTCTTTTGTGGAGACCCTAAAGGGGTGGCAATCCGAGTGGTTTTACATCACCGAGCCACGCGATCCGAAATGTACCGCAGCCCCCGAGTTCGGATCCGGACCCCCCATGCGGCTTATGTCCTAGAAAGAGACGGGCCTGTCATGGGGTGACAAAAAAGAGGTGACCGGATTGCAAACATGCATCCAGTCCCTAGTGAACAAGCCAATCCGGCTTGTTAATGTAATCCAGGTTATGCTCGTCCGCCGGATCCTCCCGTGCCAACAACGGGATTTTAATCTGTGGGAGTTCGACCCGGCGCAGCACCAAACCCTTAGCAGGCTCTTTGACACGACGTATGAAGATGCCTGGAAGGTGCTATTTAAGGGCGCCGAGGCTCCCGCATCCGCTTCCGAGGACCGCGGATACAGCTCGCAGCGTCACGCTAGCGAGGTAAGCTATCTTCACCTTTTACAGGATGTTAAGCTTTCTTCATAGTTTGACTCTATGCGGGATCTAATCTCCCTTACCTTTGACAGGCTTGGCGGGCGATATCCGGACCGATTAACTGTCTGGCTCCGCTGCCCGAAGACCCAGCCCCAGCTCTACTAGTGAAGCTGCTAGTTCCGGCGCCTTATGTGGTGCCGGAGAAGAAGGCCAAGAAGAAGAAGACCACGGGGACTCAAAGGAGTGCCCGTAACATGGTGGTGTCGGACTCGTCATCCGACGAGTCCGAGACGCCCTCTTCCCGTGAAAACGAGGAGGAGGAGGAAGAAAACTCTCCCCCCCAGCGGAGGGAGGAGAGAAGAGGAAGGCCGCCCGAACGGGGGAGGCCGAGGGGTCTAGGAAAAGGAAGACCCCTCCGCCGGACTACTCCCCCGACGCCGAAGAGGGCGAAGAGGAGTGGCCAAACAGGGCCAAGCGTCCGGCGAAATCGTAAGTTCAAACATCAGAGTAACTCATGATGTTCCTTTGTTGCATAGCTGTCCCTAATGTCGAACGTAATTATGCAGCCCGCCCCAGGCCGAATTCAACGAATCGTCGGGCGGCTCCCTGGACTCATCGGACGTGAACTCAGTTCCGCCCGCTGTCTCCCCGCGCACTGCAGACGACGCCGAAGTGGTGTCGCGACAAGCTCCGGGGCAGGAGGAGGTGGTCCGGGAGGAGCCGCAAGGCAACCTCCCGGACTCCAGGAGTGAAGGGGATAAGGCCCCCCAGGGCTCCAAGTCCGGCTTTGTGCCGGACACCGCGCCGGAATCTTCTACAGTACCGGACCGCGGTAGGCGAACTCCTTCCAAGAGGAGCAAGCCTTCTGAGCCGGCGGCCTCCGTCCAACCGGAGGTGCCGGACAATCTGCTGGAGGTGCTTGATGGCGCCTCCATCGACGAGGGGCACCATACTATTATGAGTACGGTGATCTAGAAGGTTCAGTCCGCCAAGAGCGGACTAACTGAAGCTTGCGCTAGCCTTCTAACAGGCTTCGAGGTAAGTAAAAATATGTAAAAATATTACCACATAGACAGTAGCCCCTGATGCTCTATTTGGCATTCGGAAAGAAAAGCCAAATAGAGGATCTATTAAATTTCGCAGGAGTCTAACAAAAAGAGTCAATATGCGTATGCAGGCTTCGCTGCTATCCACCGCCGCACTGACTGCGGAGGTGGGTGTCCTGAAGCAGGACCTCGAGCGGACCGAGCAAGAGCTCGGCCTTGCCAAGTGGCAGCTCGAGGAGAAAGAAGGTAAAAAAATACCTTACAGAAAAAGTGCCTATAAAAAGGCGTGATTGCAAAAAAATAACAGGATTGTACTGCTTATTGTAGGGGCCACGACTAAGGTGGCGACCCTTAAGAAGGCGTTGTCTGAGGCCAAAAAGAAAATGGCCGTGGAGCGCACTGAGCGAGACAGACTTGGGGCTCAGGTCGGCGAGGTGCAGCAAGAGCTTCAGGCTCTCATGAAAAAACATGAGAGTTTGGAGCTTGAGTCAAAGGCGCAAGCATCCGAGCTCGCGACGGCCCTTGAGACTGCCAAGTCTGCCAAGGCCGAAGCCCAAAAGGCCCTCCAAGAGTTGGAGGAGATGAGGAAGATAGCAGCGGGTAAGGCATTCTTCATGCAAAGCAGAAATATAAAAGTAAACTACTTGTTACTTACCCGAATCCGGAGCTCTCCAGGGGCATTCGTAGATCTTTCCCGCAGCGTATCCGATGCCGCCGCATTCTACCAAGCTGAAGAGGGCAGCTCGACAGAGAAGGTGTTCTGGTCTCAGTATTCTGAGGCCGGACACCCTGTGCCTTTGAGCGACCAGCTGAAACAGCTGGTCGAGCTCCACAAGGCGGCCGAACAGGCCATGAAGGGCTTCATAGTTCGGCTGTGGCCTGGAGACGCCCTGCCTGGGAGCTATTTCGGGCTGGTGCGGCGGCTGGTGGAGGCCTGTCCGAGGCTCGAGGTCATCAAGCGCTCCGTCTGCATCGAAGGTGCCCGTCGGGCCCTTGCCCGTGCAAAGGTGCACTGGGGTAAACTGGATGGTGAGAAGCTTGTGAAGGACGGGCCGCCGCCGGGGGAGGAGCATCGCAAGCCCGAGAACTACTACAAGGATGTTCTTGCAGGTGCCCGCCTTGTGGCGGATGAATGTACCAAGGATGTGATTTTTGAATGAACTCGCTCGTGTTTATCCTGTGCGCTGAAAACTTGTTCATATGCGCTAAGCAATGCTTATTGAATTTAAAATATTACTTTCTGTGCAGCCGTTTATCAAAAAATTGAGAGATGGCCAGTCGTCGGCTTCTGCCCCCATGCCACTAGTGCTGGGGTGTTCGGGATAAACCTGAGCGCTCTTTTTCCCATAGTTGGGTCCTTCGAGGGAGGCGCTCAGCACAACGAACCAGGCAATCGGACTATAATGCTTGAACACTCTATCTTAGCCATAGAACTCTATAATTTTAAATTTCGGCGAAGCCACTAGTTCGGAAGACCGAGTTCGGAGCGCTATCCACGCCTTGGCCGGACAAAGCCAGCTCCTCGCTCGAAGCGGCATAAGTCTTTAGGGACTCGAAAAACCTCTCGAACAGCGACCGGTCTCTCGCCTCATCATGACAGTCAGTTTTAGCTTTCTCCACTGAGGTGCTTAACCCAGCTGAACCGGGGCACAATCGCAGTGGTTCTCCTAGTGCTACCTTAGCCGATAGAGCGGAACGTAAGGCACCAAAACATAGGAGCCGGGCAAACCCAACTATTGACCCAAATCATGATTCGGAGCTGATGCATATAGTGCTATAAGTTCGGGGTGCCGCACTTGTGCAAGTGTACGGACTTCTCACACCATTATGAGGGGTACTGAAGCCCCTGGCGTGTTTGCCGTACCATGGTGTACAGGTGCAATCATGTCATTTAATAATCATATTTGTGAAAAGAGGATAATGCAAAAAATAGACAAAAAGCTAAGCATTGTTTATAGAGAGGCTATTTATCAAAGCCGAACGATACAAATTGTGCGGTAAGCAAAAGATATTGGACTATTCAGTATGTCCTGGCAGGGGCAGGCCGCGGAATTGTATTTAAAACAGGTATACCGCTCGTAATAGAGACCACCTGGGAGTTCCATAATGCGGCATGGCTTGTCTGCCTCCCTGGATCTTGCATCGTTTGTGCGGCAGTCGAATTGCCGAACAGGTCGTCCGAAGTATGGAGTCCTGAAAGTAAGAAAAAATTAAAAAAAGAATCCGGTAGCCCCTAGTACGTTTTAAGCCATATTTTGGGCGTGCCATTATTGTGCCCCTTCCCCTGTGCCCATGGTATTTCAAGGGCGTAGTTATGTACGCGAGGTACTGGTTTCGCTATGTCGCGAAAGCTGGGGTTGGGGCCGCATTGCTACGCTTGCTCAGAGTGTGCCAGGCGGTCCTGCTGTGGGTTACTCCGGGCGTGCTTGGCAGTGTCTGGCTTTTTAATGGCCGGACTGGAGAATTGCCTGAGAAGGCTACTTTGTACCTCCGCTGCGAGAGCCGCCGTATGCTCCTCCGTACGAAGGGAGTGTTTGGTGTTTCCGTTGACCGTAATTACTCCTCGAGGGCCTGGCATCTTGAGCTTGAGATATGCGTAGTGCGGCACCGCATTGAACTTTGCGAATGCGGTCCGTCCGAGCAGGGCGTGATAGCCACTGTGAAACGGGACTATATCGAAGATTAACTCTTCGCTCCGGAAATTGTTCGGGGATCCGAAGACCACATCAAGTGTTACTGAGCCTGTACAGTTGGCTTCTACACCCGGTATAACGCCTTTAAAGGTCGTTCTTGTGGGCTTAATCCTTGAGGGATCTATGCCCATTTTCCGCACTGTATCCTGATAAAGCAGGTTCAGGCTACTGCCGCTGTCCATGAGGACTCTTGTGAGATGAAATCCATCGATGATTGGGTCGAGAACCAATGCGGCGAAGCCGCCATGACGGATGCTAGTGGGATGGTCCCTTCGATCAAAAGTGATCGGGCAGGAGGACCATGGGTTGAACTTTGGGGCGACTGGCTCCATCGCGTATACATCCCATAGCGCACGCTTCCGCTCCCGCTTGGGAATGTGGGTTGCGTATATCATGTTCACCATCCGCACTTGTGGGGGAAAGCCCTTCTGTCCATTGTTGTTCGGCGGCTTGGGCTCCTCGTCATCGCTGTGCAGCCCCTTGTCTCTATTTTCGGCCCTTAACTTGCCTGCCTGCTTGAACACCCAACAATCCCTGTTAGTGTGATTGGCTGGCCTTTCGGGGGTGCCATGTATCTGGCACAAGCAATCAAGTATTCGGTCCAAACTGGACGGGCCCTGAGTATTCTTTTTGAATGGCTTTTTTGCTGACCGGATTTATAGCCTTTTAATCCGGCATTGACTGCCATGTCTTCATTGCTGTCACTGTTAACGCGGCATTTTTGCTTATTCTGACGTGTCCTACCACTTTTGTCCTTGGTATCCGAATTACCAGGGTTCTTTGATAAGTTGTTACTGCGAGCTAGCCAGCTGTCTTCTCCCGCGCAAAAGCAGGTCATAAGTGTCGTGAGGGCTGCCATGGATTTCGGCTTTTCCTGTCCCAGGTGCCGGGCAAGCCACTCGTCGTGGATGTTATGCTTGAAGGCTGCTAGGGCCTCTGCGTCCGGACAGTCGACTATCTGGTTTTTCTTTGTTAGGAACCGTGTCCAGAATTGTCTGGCCGATTCCTTTGGCTGCTGAATTATGTGGCTTAAGTCGTCGGCATCCGGCGGTCGCACGTAAGTGCCCTGGAAGTTGTCGAGGAATGCGGCTTCCAGGTCCTCCCGAGAACCGATTGAGTCTGCTGGCAAGCTGTTAAGCCAATGCCGGGCCGGTCCTTTAAGTTTGAGCGGGAGGTATTTGATGGCGTGTAGATCATCACCGCGTGCCATATGGATGTGAAGGAGATAATCCTCGATCCATACCGCCGGATCTGTTGTGCCATCGTATGATTCGATGTTTACGGGTTTGAAACCCTCTTGGATTTTATGATCCATTACTTCATTCGTGAAGCATAGCGGGTGTGCGGCGCCTCTGTACTGGGCTATATCACGACGTAGCTCGGAAGAGCTATGTCTGTTGTGTTCGGCCCGGCCGGATTTGTTGTATCCGGAGTGAAGATCATTGTCACATGCCGTAGGGCGCCTGCGCAATCCGTAGATCGATCTTGTTTGTCTTGCCTTATCCTCCAGTATGTCTCGCAGGTCGGGTGCATTTTCTCGTGCCTTAGTTGAGCGGCGTCGGGGCATGGCTTGAATGGAGGGCCGAGAGGCCTCTCTGTCGTGGCCGCGAGGTGGCTGGTCTGCCATGTCATGCGCTGGTGATGTAGGTGCTTCCTCCTCTGATCGGGGTAGCGGCCTGCGCTTCGGGTAACTCTTGGAGGGGCGTTCGAGTTCATACTCTTCAGCCGCAAGGACTTCAGTCCATTTGTCAGCTAGCAAATCTTGGGCAGCTCTAAGCTGTTGCTGCTTTTTCTTGAGGCTGCTTGCCATGGCTAAAAGCCTGCGTTTGAAATGCTCTTGTTCGGCGGGGTCTGATGGTATGATGAATTCATCGTCGTCGAGGCTTGCCTCGTTTTCGGAGGGAGGCGTATAGTTATCATCCTCGACCTCCCGGTCTGCCGCTTTCTCATGAGGGCTGGCTTCTCCATCTTCCTGTGCCGAATCTTGCTGAGGTGGGTGTTCTTCGGCGCTATCCGGGGTAGTATTATCTCCAGTGCCGGAATCACCATTTTTGCTTTGGCGGGATTTAGAGCGGCACCGCTGACGCCGGCGCTTTGGCTGTTTCTTGGGGGCGTCATCCCCCAATGTTCCATCGCCATCTCCATCTTTTGGAGTATCCACCATATATATGTCATATGACGAGGTGGCCTTCCAGCGCCCTACAGGTGCTGGTTCCTGTTCGTCTCCTACATCGTCGTCCATGCCGTCGATGTCTTCGGAGCTGAAGTCAAGCATGTCGGTTAGATCGTCGACAGTGGCTACAAAGTGGGTGGTGGGTGGGCTTTGAATTTCCTCATTGCCCGTATCCCACCCTCGCTGACCGTAGTCCGGCCAGGGCTCTCCTGATAAAGAGAGAGACTTAAGAGAATTCAGGATGTCGCCAAAAGGCGAACGCTGAAAGATGTCTGCGGCGGTGAACTCCATTATCGGCGCCCAATCGGATTCGATTGGCAGGGGCGCGGGGGGTTTGGAGTCCGGGGAGGAGTCCGGATCCTCGGAGTCACGGGTCGTGTAGAGTGCAGGGCTAGCGTTCGGCTCGATCGCTTTTGGGATCGCAGCCCCCGAGGTGACGTCCAACCGCTCATCCTCGATTGGCGCAATAGGCTCCGAGTTATGGGTCGGAATCGATGCGTGTGCGGCCTCTAGGACACTGTCCGGGGGCAGAGCTAGATCATGCCTCTCGAGATAGTGCGGCGCGCTTGGCCGTGGCTCGAGTCCGTCGAAGATCAAGTCTCCGCGGATGTCAGTCGTGTAGTTTAAGCTTCCAAACCCGACTTGATGGCCAGGGGCGTAGCTTTCGATCTGCTCCAGGTGGCCGAGCGAATTGGCCCGCAGAGCGAAGCCGCCGAAGACGAAGATCTGTCCGGGGAGCAAAGTCTCACCCTGGACCGCATCGTTATTGATGATCAAAGGAGCCATCGGGCCTAAAGGCGACGACACAGAGGAACTCTCAATGAAAGCACCAATGTCGGTGTCAAAACCGGCGGATCTCGGGTAGTGGGTCCCGAAGTGTGCATCTAGGCCGGATGGTAACAGGAGGCAGGGAATACGATGTTTTACCCAGGTTCGGGCCCTCTTGATGGAGGTAAAACCCTACATCCTGCTTGATTAATATTGATGATATGGGTAGTACAAGAGTAGATCTACCACGAGATCAAGGAGGCTAAACCCTAGAAGCTAGCCTATGGTATGATTGTTGTATATGGAGTTGATTGCCTACGGACTACAACCCTCCTGTTTATATAGACACTGAATTGGGTTAGGGTTACATAGAGTCGGTTACAATGGTAGGAGATCTTGAATATCCGCATCGCCAAGCTTGCCTTCCACGCCAAGGAAAGTCCCATCCGGACACGGGACGAAGTCTTCAATCTTGTATCTTCATAGTCCTGGAGTCCGGCTGAAGGTATAGTCCGGCTACCCGAACACCCCCTAATCCAGGACTCCCTCACCAGCCCACTTGCAGCTAACCCTAGCCTACCACTCGATCCTCAACTCCCTCTCGTCCTCATCCACCGCCGCCTCTCCCTTCATCCCTTTCCCCCGATCCACTTCTCTCCCTCGCGCTACACCCCAGCGCCCCATCTCCCTCCGCTCATTTTTCTCCCTCGCCGCCACTCTCACGCACGCATCGCACCAGGGGCTCGATCCCATCTCCCCTGCCCCGCGCTATACCTCCCTCTTCTCCACGTCCGCTGCACCGCCTAGGGTCTCCTTCGGCGTCGGCCTCCTGCATCGCCAGTCTGCCTCCCCTTCCTTGCCGGAGCAAGCTCGCCGTCCGCCACCATGCTCCAGCGCCGCCTGGAGCTCATCTTCCCCGACCTCCATGCCGTCCCGTAGCTCCCTCGCCCCGCTCGATCTGGACGCGGGATCCCAAGCTCCACGAACCGCTGCCTGCTTGCCGGAGCAGCAACAGCAGCCCCATGCGTTGCCCAGGCCTCCCCTGCATCCTCCTCACCACTGAACCGGCCTCCCCTCCATCTCCTCTGCGCCCATGGGCCTTGACGCCCTTGTTGTTGCGGCTGCTAGACCACCACGGCGCCATCAGGAAGACTATGGCCACCACCGAGAACCCCCGGACCTGTCAAGACGTGCACACGGAGACCCAAGTCAGGAGACTACCGATGGCCCTCCAAGTTCAACAATCGTCGACATCGGAGTACCACTACTTCAAGAGGTGTACAACTGCGCGGTTTCGCTGAGTACACCTTCGGATTCGTCGAGTTCGACTACCCCGGAAGAACCGGAGCGCTAAGTACCACTACCTTCTTCTTCGGAATCGCTAAGTACGTCAAGTTCCTCCACGACGCCCTACGCCTAAAACGATCACCGAACCGGAAACAACGCCAAGTACTAGGTCAACGAGGACCGACAAGTTCGCCTTCCGCCGTCTCCAAAATCGCCAAGTACCACGACGATACGAGAACAACTGCCGCCGACGTGCATTTTGCCAAGTACCACTACCGTCGTCCCTCGAAGACTCCGTGAACGTCAAGTTTCTCGCCGTGCCCCTGAACATCTACGGAAACTTGTGAGACTAAGAACCGTGAAGTGTACCGATGACCCTCAAGTTCGTCCATGATTGCTATGTACCACTACCATCAACGCGAACCACTACTTCCACCACGGCATGAGTACAACTACTACCACTATGAACGTGGCGAGAACGTCTACTTCCTCTACTTGCACCGAACCGATACACTTCGAAGGTATAACCCCAAGATGACCGTCCGATAATGTTTGCATGTGTTGTATGAGTTGCACCCTATGTTTGCACCATGCCCGAGTTGTCACTTGCTCGGTCCTCCTCTTCTGCCGCTAATTCGTGGGGAACCCGGTTACCGGGATCACCCCACCATCTTGCACTACACGCTCCTGCACACTTCCCCTTTGCATCGGTATCTCAATCGAGTTACCGAAAACCGATATGTTGCCGTGGCATCACTTTCGGATTCGTTGTCGTGGCACCCCTTTCGTTTCCGTCACGATGACAAATGCCTCATATCTTATCATGTCAACATTTTCATAAATATTTCATGAACTTGAACATGTCATCCGCATCATGTTAACAACTTTAATGTTTAAAATTGTTGTTGCATTAAATTGTTAATGCATATGGGGATTTACCAGATTTGTTGTTGGTTATATCCGGCCTCATTTAAATTGTTAGATGGTATAGTTTTGTTATGCTTCACCTCTTGCCATGTTAACCAACATTTAATATTGTTGAGTACCTAATCGAGAGTGAACTAAATAATTGATGTGGTGTTCCGTCAATATGCAACTCGTTGCATATTGAGCTCCATTTAACTTGTAGAGTTGTTTGTGCACTTTGCCATGCCATGTATCATTAAACCGGACATGTATCATACTTGGTTGTGCATCATGCAATGATTATGTGGTGGTTGTTTACTATGTTGTGTGCTTCTTTCCGGTGTTTGCTTCTTCGGGTTGGTTTCGGTAATGTCGCGTTTGTGAGGACCCGTTTGTCTACGTCCGTTTGTCTTCTTCATGGACAGGTTCTTCTTCCTTGCGGAATTTCAGGCAAGATGACCATACCCTCAAAATCACTTCTATCTTTGCTTGCTAGTTGCTCGCTCTTTTGCTATGCCTATGCTGCGATACCTACCACTTGCTTATCATGCCTCCCATATTGTTGAACCAAGCCTCTAACCCACCTTGTCCTAGCATACCGTTGTTTGTCTATGTTACCGCTTTGCTCAGCCCCTCTTATAGAGTTGTTAGTTGCAGGTGAAGATTGGAGCTTGTTCCATGTTTGGAACATGGATTTTTTGTTGGGATATCACAATATCTCTTATTTAATTAATGCATCTATATACTTGGTAAAGGGTGGAAGGCTCGGCCTTATGCCTGGTGTTTTGTTCCACTCTTGCCGCCCTAGTTTCCGTCATATCGGTGTTATGTTCCCGGATTTTGCGTTCCTTACGCGGTTGGGTTATAATGGGAACCCCTTGATAGTTTGCTTTGAATAAAACTTCTCCAGCAAGGCCCAACCTTGGTTTTACCATTCACCACCTAGCCTTTTTCCCTTGGGAGTCGCACATCCCGAGGGTCATCTTTATTTTTAAACCCCCGGGCCAGTGCTTGTCTAAGTGTTGGTCTAACCCAGAGCACCGTGCGGGGCCGTCCCTTGGCAACTTGGGTTACGTTGGCTCCTATACGCTTAGCTTATCCGGTGTGCCCTGAGAACGAGATATGTGCAGCTCCTATCGGGATTTGTCGACACAGCGGGTGGTCTTGCTGGACTTGTTTTACCATTGTCGAGGATGTCTTCTAACCGGGATTCCGAGCCTGATCGGGTCTTCCCGCTAGAAGGAATGTCCTTCGTTGACCGCGAGAGCTTGTGATGGGCTAAGTTGGGACACCCCTGTAGGGTTTTGAACTTTCAAAAGCTGTGCCCGCGGTTATGGGCAGATGGGAATTTGTTAACGTCCGGTTGTAGAAAACCTGAAGTTGACCTTAATTAAAATACATCAACCGCGTGTGTTACCTTGATGGTCTCTTCTCGGCGGAGTCCGAGAAGTGAACACGGTGTTGGAGTTATGCTTGATGTAGGTTGTTCTAGGATCACTTCTTGATCATAGTTGTTCAATCGTGCTTTCGCCTTCTCTTCTCGCTCTCTTTTGCGAATAAGTTAGCCACCATATATGCTAGTGGCTTGCTGCAGCTCCACCTCATACCTTTTACCCTTCCTATATTCTTAAATAGTCTTGATCGCGAGGGTGCGAGATTGCTGAGTCCCCGTGACTCACAGATACTTCCAAAACCAGTTTGCAGGTGCCGATGTTACCGAGCAGGTGACGCAACCAAGCTCAAGGAGGAGCTCGGTGAAGATCTTGTCCTTTGTGTCGTTTCGTGCTAGTTGATCAGTAGTGGATCCCAGTTGGGGTCGATCGGGGATCTGTGTAGCTTTTGGGGTAGTCTTCTTTTATTTTGGTTCCGTAGTCGGACCTTGATTGTATCTGGTTGATGTAATGCTTTATTCATGTATTGGGTGAAGTGGCGATTGTAAGCCAACTATGTATCTCTTTCCCTTATGTATTACATGGGTTGTGTGAAGATTACCTCACTTGCGACATTGCTTTCAATGCGGTTATGCCTCTAAGTCGTGCTTCGACACGTGGGAGATATAGCCGCATCGAGGGCGTTACAGGATGCAACCATGACAACCTTGTTGTCCTCAAAATCTGGCCTCAGGGGAAGATTCTCTTTATCAAGAAGATATATCCTGGTTCCCATCTTGGAATTGATCAACATTTGAATGTGAGGGGCATATCCACATGATCTCTTCTGACCAGTAGCTGTTCTCTTCACAGTCTCAACACTCAATCTCATTACCTTGAACTTGTGAGGTACATCAAACAAGTGGAGCAAGTTGATGGAGTGACCATGGATCATTCGATGATATCCTGACTTGGGCAAAAGAGTGTGCCTCAATATAGTGTTGATGGTAGTCAAACCAGACAGCAGATAGTATATAGATCCAAGCTTGTGAGTCTCCAAGGCTTCATCAGGAATAGTCCGGTACACGCTAGCCATGGAGTTGTGATCCTTCCTAGGCTTGGCATACACATCAATGACATTCCCCTCTTCCTTTGGGGCATTGATCAGCTTGGCCCATTCTGAGATAGTTGATTAATACATTGTTCCTTCAGTCATCCACACAATCCTTCCTCAGGGTAGAAGTGAGCAGTGGAATAGAATTGCATGATCATCTCATCGTTCCACTTAGTCAACTTATGAGCAACAAACTTGTCAACTTCATTCATTCTAAAGCTCTCATGCACACTTGGGAAATAGTCCTCATTGTCATCAATGTATTTCCAGTCAACCCATTTCATATCACAAACTATGGGCTTCTTGTCCAACAAGACTGTCTCATAGAAATCTTGTTGTTCCTCTGTGTGAAAGCGATAGTACACAACAGTTCTCCTCTTGGTGGCTTAGGGATCAGTCTTTCTCCAAAGTCTCAGACCTACATCCTTTCCTAGCTTCATATTTTCTGCCATAGGATGATCATCACTATGATCTGGAATCTTGGGCTTCAACTTTCTGAGCACTTGTGACTCTTCTTCTTCTTGAGCTTCAGGCACTGGGCCCTGCTCTTTTCAGCAGCAGGGATGTTTCTTGTTGATCTCTTTGGTGCAGATGGTTTGGGAGCTTGAGCTGAAGGCCCGGGGGCAGACTTGGGCTTAGATGGAGAGCCCCAGTCCTTATGGCTTCCCCCATAAGCTTCTGAGTTTTTGCAGGAGGTGCAACAGACTCTTCCTCCTCATATTCTTCATCAGAATCTCTCATCATAGAAGGTTTGCCAATGACTTTGGCAATAGTCTTTCTGACCCTATCCTTCCTCCTTTTTTCTCTAGTAGCCTCTTCCTCTCTTGGTTCAATAATGAATTCCATGGTTTCCTCCAGCAGCCTCTTCCACAATAACAAAGTCCTCATCCTTAGATTCCGATGTTCTCTTCTTCCTTGTCCTGGTTGCTGCCTTAGGCAAGTTGCTAGGAGTGCTTCTGCTCCCTTCAACATAGCTTCTAAAGGTACCAGTGCCCTCACTGAGGTTTACCTGCTCTTCAGACTTGTTCTGACTATCACTGCCCTCTGACATGCTGAAACTGACCCAGTGAACATTTGGATATAGATAGAGTGGATGAGCATCAGAAAGTGTAGCTTATTTTGCAAAAATATTGAGACAAAAACTTAATTTTAGTTTTCTACAGAAAGCATTTTGGAGCTACCGATTTGACAAACTCGGTGACACCGAAGCACTAGCAGAGTCTAAACACACAGTTTTGATCAGAGCGACTGTTCATCCACGGCGTCTCCCTCCTGCCTCCACCAACTACTGTTCATCCACGGGCTCCTGTTGATCCAGCCTCCACCGCTTCTCCACTGGCTACTGTTCAACCAGCCCTATCCACGGGGTCCTGTTAAACCACCCCTCATGGGCTACTGTTCATCCAGCCCTCCACCGGCTACTGTTTAACCAGCCCTCCACCGGCTGTTGTTCATCCAGCCCTCCACGGGGTGCTATTCATCCACCCCAACCGGCTCGATCGGGGTCCTATTCATCCAGCGGCAACGACCTCTACTACCACGGGGTCCTGTTCATCCAACCCCCCAACAACGCTCACTATTGATACGTCTCCAACATATCTATAATTTATGAATTAATCATGCCATTATATTATCATTCTTGGATGTTTTAGAATCATTTTATAGCAACTTTGTATCATTTTTTGGGACTAACCTATTGACCCAGTGCCGAGTGCCAGTTGATGTTTTTGCTTGTTTTTTAAATCGTAGGAAATCAACATCAAATAGAGCCCAAACACCGCGAAACATTTTGTGGATTTTTGTGGACCAGGAGACATCCATTGTGCTAGTGCAGCACCTGGGGGTGCCCCGAGGGGGGCACAATCCACCAGGGCGTGCCTGGGGGCCCAGGCGCGCCCAGGTGGGTTCTGCCCACGTCGTGGCCTCCCGCACCCCTCTTCACCCTATAAATTGCCAAATATTCCAAAACCCTTCGGGGTAACCCTAGATCAGAAGTTCCACCGCCGCAAGGCTTTGTAGCCACGAGAAACCAATCTAGACCCCGTTCTGGCACCCTGCCGGAGGGGGGAATCATCACCGGTGGCCAGCTTCATCATCCTGGCCGCCACCATGCTGAGGAGGGAGTAGTCCACCCATGGGGCTGAGGGTTTGTACCAGTAGCTATGTGTTTAATCTCTCTCTTTCTCTCGTGTTCTTGAGATGTCACGATCTTGATGCATTGCGGGCTTTGTTGATATAGTCAGATCATATGGTGTTTTCCCCTCTCTATCTTGTTGTGTTGAATTGAGTTTTCCCTTTGAGATTTCGTTGTTATCGGATTGAATACTTTTATGGATTTGAGAGCACTTGATATATGTTTTGCATATTAATACTCGTGGTGACAATGGGGTATCATATTGATCCACTTGATATATGTTTTGGCACTCAACTCGCGGATTCCTGAGGTGACATTGGGGTAATCTATGCATAGGGGTTGATGCACGTTCTTGTCTTTGTTTCTCCAGTAGAAATATTGGGACACCCTTTGAAGTTATTTGTGTTGGATTGAGTATTATGAATCTGAAATTATTTGGTGTTATTTTAGTACGAACTCTTGGATAGATCAATCGGAAAGAATAACTTCGAGGTGGTTTCGTACCCTACAAATGATTTCTTCGTATGTTCTCCGCTAGATAGGAACTTTCCATTGATTCTTCGTTGCACGTTGAGGGATGGTTATATGATCCAATTATGTTAGCATTGTTGAGAGATTGCACTAGTGAAAGTACGGACCCTAGGCCTCATTTTCAAGCATTGCAATACCGTTTTTGTGCCCATTTACTATTTTCTACCTTGCTGTTTTTTATTCATTCAGATTATAAAAATATATTTCTACCATCCATCTTACACTTTTATCACCATCTCTTCGCCGAACTAGTGCACCTATACAATTTGCCATTGTATTAGGTGTGTTGGGGACATAAGAGATTTCTTGTATTTTGTTGTAGGGTTGTTTGAGAGAGACCATCTTCATCCTACGTCTTCCATGGATTGATAAACCTTAGGTCATCCACTTGAGGGAAAATTGCTACTGTCATACAAAACATTGTGCTTCGAGGCCCAACACGAGTCTACAAGAATAAAGTTGCATAGTAGACATCAAGCGCCGTTGCCGGGGAGGTTTGGTAAGCGGCACTCACATCCCACCAGCGAAGCTCTTTTCTGGCACTGTTGCAGGGGAGGTGAGTGCATGAAGGTATATCTTTAGATCTTGCAATTGAATCTTTTAGTTTCTTGGTTTATTACTAGTTTGTTTTGTAAAAGAAAAGTACAAAAAAATGGAATTGAGGTTGCATCATATTATTCATCTTTATAATGTATTTCGTGAAAATGATGGAAAGGAAAATTGTGCTCAATTTATAGAAGAATAATTCTATAAAATGTTTGACAAATCATATTTGAATGATGAGCATGATTGCGATGTTGTTGGTGTGAACAACTTGAATATCCATGATGCTAATGATATGCAAAGCCATAAGCTTGGGGATGCTATGTTTGATGAAGATGATATTTTTAGTCCCCCAAGATTTTATGTGCAAATTTGTTATAATGATTGCAAGCCTCCTGTTTATGATGATTATAATGATGAAAGTGGATTTGGAGAGGTCATGACTTCATTTAGTGATGAATCCACCATTTTGGATGAGGCTGCAATTGACTATGATAACAAACTTGCTATCTATGATGATTATGGTGATGACAAGTATGCTATAAAGAATAATGATAACCATGGAGCTTGTCATCATGATTTTAAATTTCACTCCCATGATAGTTATTTTGTTCAGTTTGCTCCCACTACTATTGATGAGAATAAATTTGCTTATGTGGAGTGTAACAAAATTTCTATGCTTATGCATCATGAAAAGAATGATTTATATGATAGCTCTATTGTTGAATTAATTCTTAATTCTACTGAAAATTATTATGAGAGAGGAATATTTGCTTGTAGGTATTTGATACGTCTCCGTCGTATCTGTAATTTTTGATTGTTCCATGCCAATATTCTACAACTTTCATATACTTTTGGCAACTTTTTATACTATTTTTGGGACTAACATATTGATCCAGTGCCCAGTGCCAGTTCCTGTTTGTTGCATGTTTTTTGTTTCGCAGAAAATCCATATCAAACGGACTCCAAACGGGATAAAAACTGACGGAGATTTTTTTTAATATATGTGATATTTTGGAAGAAGAATCAACGCGAGACAATGCCCGAGGGGGCCACGAGGCACGGGGGTGCACCCAGGGGGTCAGGCGCGCCCTAGGCCCTCGTGGCCACCCCGTAAGGTGGTTGGTGCCTTTCTTTCCCCGCAAGAAATCCTTTATCCGGATAGAAATCATGTTAAAATTTTAGCCCAATCGGAGTTACGGATCTCCGGAAATATAACAAACGGTGAAAGGGCAGAGTCTGGAACGCACAAATAGAGAGCGACAGAGAGACAGATCCAATCTCGGAGGGGCTCTCGCCCCTCCACCTCCATGGAGGCCACGAACCAGAGGGGAAACCCTTCTCCCATCTAGGGAGAAGGTCAAGGAAGAAGAAGAAGAAGGGGGGCTGATACGTCTCCCTCGTATCTATAATTTTTTATTGTTGCATGCCAATATTATACAACTTTCATATACTTTTGGTAACTTTTTATACTATTTTTGGGACTAACATATTAATCCAGTGCCCGGTGCCAGTTCATGTTTGTTGCATATTTTTTGTTTCACAGAATATCCATATCAAACTGAGTCCAAACAGGATAAAAACGGACGGAGAATTTTTTTGGAATATCTCTGAAATATGGGAAGAAGAATCAATGCGAGAAGGTGCCCGAGGGGGCCACGAGGCAGGGGGCACCCCTGACCATCGTGGGCCCCCCCATAAGGCGGTTGCTGCTCTTCTTTGTCCGCAAGAAAGCTAATTTTTGGAGAAAAATTTGGGCGAAGGTTTCAATCCAATCGGAGTTACAGATCTCCGGATATATAAGAAAAGGTGAAAGGGCAGAATCCCAAAACGCAGAAACAGAGAGAGACAGAGAGACAGATCCAATCTAGGAGAGGCTCTCGCCCCTCCCACGCCATGGAGACCATGGACCAGTGGGGAAACCCTTCTCCCACCTATGGAGAAGGTCAAGGAAGAAGAAGAAGAAGAAGGGGGGCTCTCTCCCCCTCGCTTCCGGTGGCGCCGGAACGCCGCCCGGGGCCATCATCATCACCGCAATCTACACCAGCACCTCCACCATCTTCACCAACATCTCCATCACCTTACCCCATCTATCTACAACAGTCCACTCTCCCGCAACCCGCTGTACCCTCTACTTGAACATGGTGCTTTATGCTTCATATTATTATCCAATGATGTGTTGCCATCCTATGATGTCTGAGTAGATTTTAGTTGTCCTATCAGTGATTGGTGAATTACTATGATTTATTTATTTTCCTTGTGGTAATGTTGCTGTCCTTTGGTGCCCATCATATGAGCGCGCGCGTGGATCACACCATAGGGCTAGTTGTATGTTGATAGGACTATGTATTGGATGGCAAGAGTGACAGAAGCTTCAACCTAGCATAGAAATTGATGCATACGGGATTGAAGGGGGACCAATATATCTCAATGCTATGGTTGGGTTTTACCTTAATGAACGTTAGTAGTTGCGGATGCTTGCTAATAGTTCCAATCATAAGTGCATAGAATTCCAAGTTAGGATGACATGCTAGCAGTGGCCTCTCCCACATAAAACTTGCTATCGGTCCAGTAAAGTAGTAAATTGCTTAGGGATAATTTCACAACTCCTACCACCACTTTTCTACACTCTCTATACTAACTTTATTGCTTCTTTACCTAAAACAGCCCCTAGTTTTTATTTACGTGCTCTTTATATTCTTGCAAACCTATCTCGTTACACCTACAAAGTACTTCTAGCTTCATACTTGTTTTAGGTAAAGTGAACGTTAAGCGTGCGTAGAGTTGTATCGGTGGTCGATAGAACTTGAGGGAATATTTGTTCTACCTTTAGCTCCTTGTTGGGTTCGACACTCTTACTTATCGAAAGAGGCTACAATTGATCCCCTATACTTGTGGGTTATCAAGACCTTTTTCTGACGCCGTTGCCGGGGAGCCATAGCGTGGGGTGAATATTCTCGTGTGTGCTTGTTTGCCTTATCACTAAGTAATTTTTATTTGCTATTCTAAGTTGTTCTTTATCTTTAGTTACGGATATGGAACATGAAATACCAAGAAAATTAGGTGTACCTGCTACTCATGGAGATGGGGAACCTCCTAATACCCTCGATGTTGGTTATGTGAAAAATATTTTGTACTACTTTGATAATCCTGAGAAAACCCCATTCAATTATGTAATGGGAGACATGTTGGATCAACGTGAATACTTTAGGGATTATCGCTTGACTCAAAAAGGGAAACTATTATGGGATAAAATTCATATGTTCCATTGGTATGCTCGGGAACTATGCTTGAGATATGACTATACTTGTTGCTCTAGGATGAAGGCTCCAAACCTTCCCTTTTCATGGAAATTTAACGATGACAAAACCTTGGCATCTTATGCTAATGGTATATATGATTACTATGATGTGGAACAAATAGAAGAATTTGTTGCTTTTATGGGTGCTTATGAAATTGAATCTTTGTTTAAAGAGTGTGAAAATCATTATGATGCTGTTTACAGACCTGGAAATTTTGCTATACTTAAATATTGCTATGAGAATTATGAATTCAATTCCGATATTGATGATTTTATTGATAGAGTCTCAGCTGTCCAAGAAGAGACAAACATTTTGCAAGAGTCTATGGAAGAAGAAATTAATTTAATTGTGAGCTCATTGGATGAAAAGATGAGGAGGAGAGCGAAGAACAAAAGGGTGAAGAGCGAATTGATCACCTGTGCCCACCTTCTAATGAGAGTAACTCTTCAACTCATACATTGTTTAATTTCCCTTCGTGCTTACCGAAGGATGAAGGCTATGATGCCTGTTATGATCTCGTTGATTCTCTTGAAATATCCCTTTTTGATGATGCTTGCTATGCTTGTGGACAAGATGCCAATATGAATTATGCTTATGGAGATGAACTTGTTATAGTTCCTTATGTTAAACATGAAATTGTTGCTATTGCACCCACGCATGATAGTCCTGTTATCTTTTTGAATTCTCGCAACTACACTATATCAGAGAAGTTTATCCTTATTAAGGATTATATTGATGGGTTGCATTTTACTATTACACATGATGATTTTGATAGATATAATATGCATGTGCTTGCTGCTCATACTTGCAATTATTATGAGAGAGGAACTACATCTCCACCTCTTTATGTTTCCAACACGAAAGAATTGCAAGAAACTGTTTATACTATGCATTGGCCTTTACTATGTGTGCATCAATTGTTCTTTTATGACATGCCTATGCATAGGAAGAGAGTTATAGTTCGTTGTTGCATGATATATCTTACCTTGTGCTCACTACTAAATTACAAATCATTGTTAATTAAAATTGGCTTTGATATACCTTGGGATCCGGCTGGATCCATTACTTGAGCACTATATGCCTACCTTAATGGCTTTAAAGAAAGCGCTACCAGGGAGACAACCCGGAAGTTTTATAGAGTCATTTATTTCTGTTGTGTGCTTTTATAAGGTTTAAAAATAAAAACAATGTGCCAAGGTTTGCCTTTAGGATGTTTTAGATTACTTGTTGGTTTGTGCGGTGCAGGACAGAAACTTTGACTGTAGTGCGCGATTTTACATTTTTTACTGGAACATCAAACGGTTCTGAAACTTTTTGAAATGTCTTTCTATACAAATTTTTTATTTTTCCTAATTTTGGTAGAATTTATGGAGTACCATAAGTATGGTGAATGTTCAGATTACTACAGACTGTCCTGTTTAAGACAGATTCTGTTTTTTAATGCATAGTTTGCTTGTTTTGATGAAACCATCGATTTATATCAGTGGATTAAGCCATGGAAAAGTTATATTACAGTAGCTACAATGCAAAAACAAAATATGAATTGGTTTTCAGAAGTACTTAGATTAGTGATTTGCTTTATTATACTAATGGATCTTACCGAGATTTCTATTGAGTTTTGTGTGGATGAAGTGTTCGAAGATCGAGGATGTCTCGATGTGAGGAGAAGAAGGAGAGGCAAGAGCTCAAGATTGGGGATGACCAAGGTACCCCAAGTAAATATTCAACGAGACTCAAGCATCTAAGCTTGGGGATGCCCCGGAAGGCATCCCATCTTTCTTCAACAAATACTGGTATGTTTTCGGATTCGTTCCGTTCACGCGATATGTGCAATCTTGGAGCGTCTTTTGCAATTAGTTATTATTTTTATTTTATGCACTATGCTGGTATGAGATAGTCCTTGGTTGATTTATAGAATGCTCTTTGCACTTCACTTAAATCTTTTGAGTATGTCTTTATAGAATGCTTCATGTGCTTCGCTTATATCATTTGAAGTTTGGATCGTCTGTTTCTCTTCACATAGAAAGCTGCCATTTGTAGAATTCTCCTTTGCTTCACTTATATTTGTTAGAGAGTGGGCATATCTTTTGTAGAAATAATTAAACTCTCCTACTTCACTTATATCTATTTAGAGAGTTGACAGGAATTGGTCATTCACATGGTTAGTCATAAAATCCTACATAAAAACTTGTAGATCAGTGAATATGATATGTTTGATTCCTTGCAATAATTTTGGGATATAAATGTGGTGATATTAGAGTCGTGCTAGTTGAGTAATTGTGAAATTGAGAAATACTTGTGTTGAGGTTTGCAAGTCCCGTAGCATGCACGTATGGTGAACCGTTATGTAACGAAGTTGGAGCATGAGGTATTTATTGATTGTCTTCCTTATGAGTGGCGGTCGGGGATGAGCGATGGTCTTTTCCTACCAATCTATCCCCCTAGGGGCATGCGTAGTAATACTTTGCTTCGAGGGCTAATAAACTTTTGCAATAAGTATATGAGTTCTTTATGACTAATGTGAGTCCATGGATTATACGCACTCTCACCCTTCCATCATTGCTAGCCTCTTAGGTACCGTGCATTGCCCTTTCTCACCTCGAGAGTTGGTGCAAACTTCGCCGGTGCATCCAAACCCCGTGATACGATACGCTCTATCACACATAAACCTCCTTATATCTTCCTCAAAACAGCCATTCCGAGATATATTGTCATGCAACTTCCATCATCATCATATACATGACTTGAGCATTTATTGTCATATTGCTTTGCATGATCATAAGATAGCTAGCATGATGTTTTCATGGCTTGTCCATTTTTTGATGTCATTGCTACGCTAGATCATTGCACATCCCAGTACACCACCGGAGGCATTCGTATAGAGTCATATCTTTGTTCTAGTATCGAGTTGTAATATTGAGTTGTAAGTAAATAAAAGTGTGATGATCATCATTATTAGAGCATTGCCCCAGTGAGGAAAGGATGATGGAGACTATGATTCCCCCACAAGTCGGGATGAGACTCCGGACTTTAAAAATAAATAAAAGAGGCCAAAGTAGCCCACCAAAAAAAGAAGAAGAAAAAAAGAAAAAAAAGAAAAAAAGAGAGAAAAAGAGAGAAGGGGCAATGTTACTATCTTTTACCACACTTGTGCTTCAGAGTAGCACCATGTTCTTCATATGGAGAGTCTCTTGACTTATCACTTTCATATACTAGTGGGAATTTTCATTATAGAACTTGGCTTGTATATTCCAATGATGGGATTCCTCAAATGCCCTAGGTCTTCATGAGCAAGCAAGTTGGATGCACACCCACTTAGCTTCAGTTTGAGCTTTGATGTCTACTACACAACCTTCTTCTTGTAGACGTTGTTGGGCCTCCAAGTGCAGAGGTTTGTAGGACAGTAGCAAATTTCCCTCAAGTGGATGACCTAAGGTCTATCAATCCATGGGAGGTGTAGGATGAAGATGGTCTCTCTCAAGCAACCCTGCAACCAAATAACAAAGAGTCTCTTGTGTCCCCAACACACCCAATACAATGGTAAATTGTATAGGTGCACTAGTTCGGCGAAGAGATGGTGATACAAGTGCAATATGGATAGTAGATATAGGTTTTTGTAATCTGAAAATATAAAAACAGCAAGGTAACTAATGATAAAAGTGAGCACAAACGGTACTGCAATGCTTTGAAACAAGGCCTAGGGTTCATACTTCCACTACTGCAAGTTCTCTCAACAATAATAACATAATTGGATCATATAACTATCCCTCAACATGCAACAAAGAGTCACTCCAAAGTCACTAATAGTGCAGAACAAATGAAGAGATTACGGTAGGGTATGAAACCACCTCAAAGTTATCCTTTCTGATCGATCTATTCAAGAGTCCGTAGTAAAATAAATCGAAGCTATTCTTTCCGTTCAATCTATCATAGATTTCATACTAGAATAACACCTTAAGACACAAATCAACCAAAACCCTATTGTCACCTAGATACTCCAATGTCACCTCAAGTATCCATGGGTATGATTATACGATATGCATCACACAATCTCAGATTCATCTATTCAACCAACACAAAGAACTTCAAAGAGTGCCCCAAAGTTTCTACAGGAGAGTCAAGACGAAAACGTGTGCCAACCCCTATGCATAAGTTCACGAGGTCACGGAACTCGCAAGTTGATCACCAAAACATACATCAAGTGGATCATGTGATATCCCATTGTCACCACAAATAAGCACATGCAAGACATACATCAAGTGTTCTCAAATCCTTAAAGACGCAATCCGATAAGATACCTTCAAATGGAAAACTCAATTCATCACAAGAGAGGAGAGGGGGAGAACATCATAAGATCCAACTATAATAGCAAAGCTTGCGATACATCAAGATCATACCACCTCAAGAACACGAGAGAGAGAGATCAAACACATAGCTACTGGTACATACCCTCAACCCCGAGGAAGAACTACTCCCTCCTCGTCATGGAGAGCGCCGGGATGATGAAGATGGCCACTAGAGAGGGATTCCCCCCTCCGGCATGGTGCCAGAACGGGTCTAGATTGGTTTTCGGTGGCTACAGAGGCTTCTGGCGGCGGAACTCCCGATCTATTCTGCTCTTCGATGTTTTTAGGGTATATGGATATATATAGGAGGAAGAAGTACGTCGGTGGAGCAACGAGGGGCCCACGAGGGTGGAGGGCGCGCCCCCTGCCTTGTGTCAGCCTCATTGATTCCCTGACGTATACTCCAAGTCTACTGGATTGCTTCCATTCCAAAAATAAGTTCCATGAAGTTTCAGGTCAATTGGACTCCATTTGATTTTCCTTTTCCGCGGTACTCTAAAACAAGGAAAAAACAGAAAGTGGCACTGGGCTCTAGGTTAATAGGTTAGTCCCAAAAATAATATAAAATAGCATATTAATGCATATAAAACATCCAAGGTTGATAATATAATAGCATGGAGCAATAAAAAATTATAGATACGTTGGAGACGTATCAAGCATCCCCAAGCTTAATTCCTGCTCGTCCTCGAGTAGGTAAATGATAAAAACAGAATTTTTGATGTGGAATGCTAATAACATATTTATCCATATAATTCTCTTTATTGTGGCAAGAATATTCAGATCCATAAGATTCAAGACAAAAGTTTAATATTGACATAAAAATAATAATACTTCAAGCATACTAACTAAGCAATCATATCTTCTCAAAATAACATGGCCAAAGAAAGTTATCCCTAAAAAATCATATATTCTGGCTATGCTCTATCTTCACCACACAAAATATTTAAATCATGCACAACCCCGATGACAAGCCCAGCAATTGTTTCATACTTTTGATGTTCTCAAACTTTTTCAATCTTCACGTAATACATGAGTGTGAGCCATGGATATAGCACTATAGGTGGAATAGAATGGTGGATGTGGAGAAGACAAAAAGGAGAAGATAGTCTCACATCAACTAGGTGTATCAACGGGCTATGGATATGCCCATCAATAGATGTCAACGTGAGTGAGTAGGGACTGCCATGCAACAGATGCACTAGAGCTATAAGTGTATGAAATCTCAACAAAAGAAACTAAGTGGGTGTGCATCCAACTCGCTTGCTCACGAAGACCTAGGGCATTTTGAGGAAGCCCATCATTGGAATATACAAGCCAAGTTCTATAATGAAAGATTCCCACTAGTATATTAAAGTGATATCATAGGAGAGTCTCTATCATGAAGATCATGGTGCTGCATTGAAGCACAAGAGTGGTAAAAGGATAGTAGAATTGCCCCTTCTCTCTTTTTCTCTCATATTTTTTTGGGCCTTATCTTTTTTTTCGTCCGTAGTCTCATCCTGACTTGTGGGGGAATCATAGTCTCCATCATCCTTTCCTCACTGGGACAATGCTCTAATAATGATGATCATCACACTTTTGTTTACTCACAACTCAAGAATTACAACTCGATACTTAGAACAAAATATGACTCTATATGAGTGCCTCCAGCGGTGTACCGGGATGTGCAATGACTCATGAGTGACATGTATGAAAGAATTATGATCGGTGGCTTTGCCACAAATACGATGTCAACTACATGATCATGCAAAGCAATATGACAATGATGGAGCATGTCATAATAAACGGAACAGTGGAAAGTTGCATGGCAATATTTCTCGGAATGGCTATGGAATGCCATAATAGGTAGGTATGGTGGATGTTTTGAGAAAGATATATGGTGGTGAGGGAGTCCTGGATTAGGGGGTCTCCAGACAGCTGGACTATATCCTTTGGCCGGACTGTTGGACTATGAAGATACAAGATTGAAGACTTCGTCCCGTGTCCGGATGGGACTCTACTTGGCATGGAAGGCAAGCTAGCCGATACGGATATGTATATCTCCTCCTTTTTAACTGACCTTTTGTAACCCTAGCCCCCACCGCTGTCTATATAAACCGGAGGGTTTTAGTCCGTAGGATAACATACAATCATAGCATAGGCTAGCTTCTAGGGTTTAGCCTCTCCGATCTCGTGGTAGATCAACTCTTCTACTACTCATATTATCAAGAATAATCAAGCAGGACGTAGGGTTTTACCTTCGTCAAGAAGGCCCGAACCTGGGTAAAACATCGTGTCCACTGCCTCCTGTTACCATCCGCCTTAGATGCACAGTTCGGGACCCCCTACCCGAGATCCGCCGGTTTTGACACCGACATTGGTGCTTTCATTGAGAGTTCCTCTGTGTCATCGCCTTTAGGCCCGATGGCTCCTTCGATCATCAATAACGATGCGGTCCAGGGTGAGACTTTGCTCCCCGGACAGATCTTCGTATTTGGCGGCTTCACACTGCGGGCCAACTTGGTTGGCCATCTGGAGCAGATCGAGAGTTACGCCCCTGGCCATCAGGTCAGGTTTGGAAGCTTAAACTACACGGCCGATATCCGCGGAGACTTGATCTTCGACGGATTCGAGCCCCTGCTTAGTGTGCCACGCGGTCACGATGAGCATGATTTAGCTCTGCCATCACACAGTGTCCAGGAGATCGCGCCGACAACCGCTCCGACCCTCAATTCAGAACCAGTTGTGCGATCTATGGACAGGTGGATAGACCCCGCCACGGAGGCTGCATCCTCAGCGGCGATCGAGCCGAATATCAACCTTACCCTTCATGAGAGCCGTGATGCCACACTGCCGGATCCTTCCCCGGCCACGGACTCCGAACCGCCTGCGCCCGTGCCTATCGAATCTGACTGGGCGCCGATCATGGATTTTACCTCCGCGGATATCTTTCAGCACTCGCCCTTCGGCGACATACTGAACTCATTAAGGTCTATCTCCTTGTCAGGAGAGTCCTGGCTGAACTATGTCCGGCAGGATTGGGGTGCGGATGACGAAGAAATTCGCCGCCCACCCACCACCCACTTAGTAGCCACTGTCGATGACTTAACTGACATGCTCGACTTCGACTCTGAAGACATCGACGGTATGGACGATGATGCAGGAGACAAACAGGAACCACTGCCCATAGGGCACTGGACGCCCACTTCATCATATGATGTATACATGGTGGACACACCCAAAGAAAATGACGACGAGGAACGGAAGGACGCAATGAAGGGTTGTTCCCTCGAGAAGCAGTCAAAGCGGCGGTGTAAGCGCCACTCCAAATCCCGCCTTGGCAGAAACAACGGTCATATAGACCCAGTGATGGAGCAGGGTGAACCATCGCCCGACCAGGGCAACACGAAGAATCAAACCGAACAACCCGACTCCGTCAAAGATAACAGTCCGACATCACACCGAACAGGCGCCCGGAGCAACAGAATGCCCATCAAAGGCTTGTTGCCACTGCAAGGAGTCTGAAAAAGCAAAAGCAAAGGCTCAAAGCTGCGCAAGACACACTCAGAATCAGATGGAGTGAAGTACTCAACACTGCAGCGAAGTACGGCGGTAATCACCACACCAAGAGCTACCCGAAGCGAAAGTTGCTACCCGAATTCGACGAGGAGGCCTTAGATCCCCCGCAATTAGAAAACAAAATGGCCATCCGGTCAGATAGATGACCTCATGGCCAATATAGAGCGGCAAACGACGCCGCACATAAGCCAGTACGCGATCCACGCGAGGGCTCGCATCAAAAGGGCGGCACAACCAGATCCATATATGGGCCACGCAAGCGTGCTCTAGTATGCAATACAACACAACAAACACCCGAACACCACGGTACACCCAAATACAGGGGTGCCGCACACCCCCTATGTTTCACCGATGAGGTGCTGTACCATGAATTTCCAGAGGGATTCAAACCCGTAAACATAGAGGCGTACGACGGAACAATAGACCCTGGGGTCTGGATTAAGGACTATATCCTCCATATCCACATGGCTCGAGGAGACGATCTCCACGCCATCAAGTACTTACCCCTCAAGCTCAAAGTGCCAGCTCGGCACTGGCTTAAAAGCCTCCCCGAAAACTCCATTAGAAGCTGGGAAGAGCTCGAAGACGCCTTTCAGGCAAATTTTCAAGGGACCTATGTCCGACCACCGGATGCAGACGATTTAAGTCATATAACTCAACAGCCCGCAGAGTCAGCCCGAAAGCTTTGGAACAGGTTCCTCACCAAGAAAAACCAAATAGTATACTGTCCGGATGCCGAAGCCTTAGCAGCTTTCAAGCACAACGTTCGAGACACAGACACCTCGGCCAAGAAAAGCCGAGAACAATGGCAGCATTAACAAGCCTCATGACCCGCTTTTGCACGGGCGAGGACGGCTGGTTAGCCCGATGCAGCACTAGTGACCCAAGTACATCCAAAGTCAGGGATGAAAACGGGGAAATCACGACGCAGCAAAAACAAGCGCCGGAATAAATAAGACAGCCTAAAGAGCACAACGGTAAACGCCGGATTCAGAAGCTCTCGGCCAGGGCAGCAAAAGCCGCCCTCCAAAGGCAACAGAGACGAACTGTCCAGCCTAAACAAGGTTCTGGACCAAATATGTCAGATCCATAGTACCTCGGACAAACCTGCAAATCATACCCATAGAGAATGTTGGGTCTTCAAGCAGTCCGGCAAGCTCAACGCCGAACATAAGGGGCAGGGTACACCAAGCGAAGAAGAGGACGAGCCTCGCAAGCAAAGCACTGGGGAACAAAAGAAATTCCCACCAGAAGTCAAAACAGTCAATGTGTTACACGTAATAAAGGGGAGAAACAAAGCGGCACTCCTAGAGACACATGCCCCAGGGCCTATCACCACGGAATTCTGCCACTGGTCGTCCCAACCGATCACTTTTGACCATCGAGATTACTCAGCAAATGTCTGGCATGCAGGATGGGCTACCTTGGTATTAGAGCCAATAATTGACGGATACCACTTCACACGAGTTCTGATGGATGGTGGCAGCAGTTTAAACCTGATATATCAGGACACGGTACGTAACATGGGGATAGACCTAGCAAAAATTAGCCATAGCAATACTACCTTTAAAGGAGTAACGCCAGGCCCAGAAGCCCATTGCACGGGCTTCCTGCTACTAGAGGTTATATTCGGCTTTCCCGATAACTTCCGCAGCAAAAGTTAACCTTCCACATCGCTCCATTCCAAAGTGGCTATGAAGCTCTACTCGGACGCGAAACTTTCGCTCGCTTTAACGCAATACCGCATTACGCTTCTCTTATGCTTAAGATGCCTGGTCCATGCAGCATCATTACGGTAAATGGAAACATTGAGCGGTCCTTGCACGCGGAAGACCGTGCGGCTGCCTTGGCAACCGCACGCTAAACGGCCTCACCAACGGAAGCATCTGACATGTCGTTAAGACCACGGATGCGGTTAGACGAGTCCGGCGCAGTTATGTGTAATTGATACAGGTTTGATGGCTATACCCCTATTACAATACAAGGGGCTCAACGCGTGTAAACAAGTGGCAATTAGGCTTAACTTTACTCATCTTGAACTATACATATTTTCTAGTACAACCTACCTTTTTGCACGAAAACTTTTCAACTAAGTTCCTCTCTTTTACAGATGACCATCGTGCTACACCCGTCCGGGATACGGCACAATGGAGACACAGGCGCAGACGTGCAGCAGGGACCCGTTCCAAGGATTCTTTTTAGATTAAGACCCTGCGTAAACCTTTTTTACTGTCTCTTGTTGATACACATCCCTCGGATTCTCAGTACAATTGAGAAGGATGCTGACGTATTGGCATGTGGCCACGTCAGAATATTGCACGTACCTGGACACTAGGGGCTTATTACAAGGGGCACTGTTTAGGCCCGGTTTACACCATAAAGACTGAATACCTTAGGGAGTGTTCGGCGTCGCGAGTTTGGCCTTATATGCATCAGCTCCGAATCATGTCTTTGGTCAAATGTTGGGTTTGCCCGGCTCCTGTGTTTTGCTGCCTTATGTTCCGCTCTATCGGCTAAGGCGGCACCAGGAGAACTACTGCGATTGTGCCCTGGTTCATCCGGACGAGCACCTCAGTAGAGAAAGCCAAAAACTGACTGTCATGATATAGCGTGAGACTGGTCAACCACTCGATGACCTACCGGAATCTTCGGGATTCCTCCGCCTTAACGAAGGGCCGTTTCCCGGCCAGGCATGTACGCACCCTGAATTCGATGGAGTGCGGAGCCACCAGGGGCTATATAGTAGCCCCACTGTCAAACTCCTCTGGCTAAGTGAAAGTGTTAAAGCATTATAGTCTGGTTGCCTAGTTCGCTGCGCTATCACCTCCTTAATGGACCAAGACGTTGGATCAAGTGTGAACATGCGTCTTCTGCGAACACCCCCGCATTATATGCGTGGGGGCTGAAGCCGACGACTGCAATCTTTCAGGTTATATACATATATACGTAAACAGCCGCACAGGAGGCATCATAATACTTTCGGGCAAAAGTAAAAATACAGCCTTGATAAACTTAATAAAACATTGTTTTTACAATGGGAATACATGTCATTCAAACATAATATTCTTCGAGAACTGGGACTCTATTGAACGAGTGCCTTCAAGAACTTCTTCAAAATAGTGCTCGACAGCCACTCGGCCTATGGCCGAACTCTGCGCCGCGACAGTGGTGGCATCCATCTCCGCCCAATATGTTTTGACATGGGCAAGGGCCATCCGCGAGCCTTCTATGCACGCCGACCTCTTCATCGCATTAATGCGCGGCACCGCACCAAGGAACTGTTGTACCAAACTAAAATAGTTGTTCGGCTTTGGCCTTCCCGGCCACAGATGATCCACAACAGACCTCATGGAGAGTCCGGACAATCTATTCAGCTCGGCCCATTCGGCAAGCCGATCAGTTAATGGAAGCGGACGCTCTGGAACATTAAATTGTGACCAGAATAGCTTGTCCACTTCACGATCTGTTTGATCTCGGAAGTATTCGGCCGCATCGACATCACTCGCCGCCAAGTCCAGATATGTGTCCGCCGAACTCCACAGTCGGTCCAGAGGGGCATACTGAGGATCTCGAAACTTCCTCCGCAGCATGAAGGGTTTCCCAGCCACGATATCCCCGGCTTGACGCAGCTCCTCCTTCTTTGCTCTCATCGTAGAGCGGGTGTCTTTGGTCGCCATCGTGGCCTTTCCCAGGTCCGTCGCCTTCGCCCAGTTTTCTTCTTCAAGAAGCTGGCAACGGTCGGCAGTGTCTTTCAACTTTACAGCCATCTTGGCCATTTTCTCTTTGCTCTTGCAATGCGCGGCCTTTTCGGCTCTTAACTCTTCGACCGCCTTTAAAGTGGCCGCATTACTACTCCTTGCTTGCTCCTTGGCCCGGGCAAGCTCCGCCCGAAGGGTCTCCACGGTGGCATCTCCATCTGCAGTCACGACATGTTAAAGATACTGGCATCATGCTGCTCATATTATGTGACGATCACCAGAAAAATCACTCACCCTGTGCCTCGTCAAGCCGCTTGTTGACAAGCACAATGTCGGCATCTGCCGCATCTAGTTGACGCTTTAGTCTGGCAAACCCATCAGTCCGGGTAGCCACCGGAGCTTCAACCACCTGCACATAAAGGCGGTCTGGTTATTACCTGGGACTATGATCCTCTGTTTGCCGCCATTCTCGACGACAACCAGAGTCTCAGGGGCTACTATCTACATAGGGCACACCTTAAAATGTGCGGTACTGTCAAAAATGTACATCATTTCACGTACCTCAAAACCCGTCAGTAGACTCATAAAGGCTTCATGCAACCCGCTTTCGGCAGACGAAATCCTTTCAATCACCATACCATCAACGTACGGTGCTCTTCTGAGATAGTTGCTCGCTCTAGCAGATCCCTCAGTATGTCCGACCGCATATCAGATGGTGCCGGACTCTTTTGGTTTCTCTCCTCAAGAGCCGGATACTGGGACTTCGGGTGGCCATAGGATTATCTTCTGAGACCCTCCGCGACGGCACTTCAAGGTTGCCCGCTTCTTGAGCTGGGGAGTCCGGGGGAGGCATTTCGCTCTCCATCATCTCCGGAAGAAGATCCCCTGAAGACGAGCTTTGTTGAGAAGGGCTAAGATCCGAACTGCAAGATAAATGCTTCGGTTATTTTCCTCATAAGTAAGGTAGGATATCTTCACTGTTAATTACTTTTTGATTATTTACAGCTCGTTAGAGGGCTGATCCCCGCGTGGACATTGTGCGGCAAGAGCACCCTCCGAGGCAGGACCCTCTGCTGGTGATTTCTTCTCCCGTTTGGAAACCTTGGTTTCCGGATCTTCAGAGGTAGTCCTCTTCCTTCCCCGGGGCGAGAGAATGTCAGATTCTTCCCCCTGGGTTGTCCTCCCTCACGGAGGCGCTCATTCCCTCGGTTGGAATAGGTAGCGGTGGAGGCCCGCTTTCGCCCTCTTTATCCCCCCCTTCATCTTCCTTTGAGGACACCAGGCAAGGTGCTGGCTCGAGCATCTTTTCTAGCACCGGATTGTCCAAGCCTTCAGGAAGGGGGCCGAACACCGGATCATCTTCACCTTTGTTATCCAGTCCTGGTCAAAGAGCGATTCTTCAGAATGATGTCATGATAAAAAAATGGCAGTGTGTTCGGCCATGGGATTACTTACTTGGGCCGCGGTGCGGTTGCTGCTCAAGCCCACATCCTCGGTAGTGTCCGGACACTCTATTTGGGGTCCGAAGAACGATTTGTACATCCCCTCGTGCGTCAGGTTGAGGAAATTCTGAATAGTGCGCGGTCCTTCCGGGTTGAATTCCCACATGCGGAGGGGCTGGCGTTTGCAAGGCTGGACTCGACGAACTAGCATGGCTTGCATTACCATAACCAGATTGAAATCTCCCTCGAAGAGATCTCGGATGTGGCTCTGCAGTATGGGCATGTCCTTGGCTAGGCCCCAGCTCAGCCCCCTGCTAATCCATGACATCAGTTGTAGTGGAGGGCCCGAGCAGAAGGTGGGGGCGGCTGCCCACTTGGCACTTCGGGGAGCTGTGACGTAAAACCACTCCCATTACCACAATCCAGACACCTCTGGAAAAGAGCCCTTCGGCCATGGAGCGCCAGCAATTTTGCTTATTAGAGCACCTCCGCACGCTGCGTACTGCCCCTCGACCATCTTCAGCTTCACATCAAAGGTCTTGAGCCACAGGCCGAAGTGAGGGGTAATGCGGAGGAAGCCCTCACAAACGATAATAAATGACGAGATGTGAAGGAGGGAATCCGGGGCTAGGTCGTGAAAATCCAGCCTGTAATAGAACATAAGACCCCTAACAAAGGGATCCAGAGAGAGGCGGAGGAAGTGGGAGACGAACACAACACTCTCGTTGGGTTCGGGAGTAGGGATGACCTTCCCTCAGGCGGGCAGCCTGTGCGAAATTTCGGCGGTCAGGTATCTGGCTTCCCTCAACTTCTTGATATCCTCCTTCGTGATGGAGGAAGGTATCCATCGGCCTTGAAGGCTGGTTCCAGACATGATTGAAGGTCCGAAGCACCTGACCTGGGCTTTGGGTGTTAGAACTCGAGGCGGGGGAAGGATTGGATTGAGCACGGGAGGAAAGAAGTAAAAGCCTGGTCCCTTTATAAAGAGGGTGAATATCGAGCATCCTCCTCGTGGCCGTTTGGGACTTGCCTAAAATCTAGGAGTCCTAGGCACGGTTGGGATACCCACGTCCGTATTAATGAGAATCTGTAATAAGGGGAACACGATCTCTGCTTTGACAAGACGTGTCAAAAACTGCCTCACGTTATGTGCGGGGCTGGTTAAGGAAAAATGGTTCGAATAATTACCGAGCCATGGCATGATGTCATGCTGCCAAAATGTGTCAGCAGATTAGATTTGTGGAAATATTACTCTCTCTATGGTGGTATGTGGTGAAGGAAATATGCCCTAGAGGCAATAATAAAGTTATTATTTATTTCCTTATATCATGATAAATGTTTATTATTCATGCTAGAATTGTATTAACTGGAAACATAATACATGTGTGAATACATAGACAAACAGAGTGTCACTAGTACGCCTCTACTTGACTAGCTCGTTAATCAAAGATGGTTATGTTTCCTAACCATAAACAAAAGAGTTGTTATTTGATTAACGGGATCACATCATTAGGAGAATGATGTGATTGACATGACCCATTCCATTAGCTCAGCACCCGATCGTTTAGTATGTTGCTATTGCTTTCTTCATGACTTATACATGTTCCTATGACTATGAGATTATGCAACTCCCGTTTGCCGGAGGAACACTTTGTGTGCTACCAAACGTCACAATGTAACTGGGTGATTATAAAGGAGATCTACAGGTGTCTCCAAAGGTACATGTTGGGTTGGCGTATTTCGAGATTAGGATTTGTCACTCCGATTTTTGGAGAGGTATCTCTGGGCCCTCTCGGTAATGCACATCACATAAGCCTTGCAAGCATTGCAACTAATGAGTTACTTGCGAGATGATGTATTACGAAATGAGTAAAGAGACTTGCCGGTAACGAGATTGAACTAGGTATTGAGATACCGACGACCGAATCTTGGGCAAGTAACATACCGATGACAAAGGGAACAACGTATGTTGTTATGCGGTCTGACCGATAAAGATATTCATAGAATATGTAGGAGCCAATATGAGCATCCAGGTTCCGCTATTGGTTATTGACCGGAGACGTGTCTCGGTCATGTCTACATTGTTCTCGAACCCGTAGGGTCCGCACGCTTAAGGTTTCGATGATAGTTATATTATGAGTTTATGAGTTTTGATGTACTGAAGTTAGTTCGGAGTCCCGGATGTGATCACGGACATGACGAGGAGTCTCGAAATGGTCGAGACATAAAGATTGATATATTGGACGGCTATATTCGGACACTGGAAGTGTTCCGGGTGATTTCGAAGAAAATTGGAGAGCCGGAGGGTTACCGGAACCCCCCTGGGAGAAGTAATGGGCCATATGGGCCTTAGTGGAGAGAGAGGGGCAGCCAAAGGTGGGCCGCGCGCCTCCTCCCCCTGGTCCGAATTGGACTAGGAGAGGGGAGGCGGCGCCCCCCTTTCCCTCTCCCTCCCCACTTCTTTCCCCCTCCTAGTAGGAGTCCTACTCCTACTAGGAGGAGGACTCCTCCTTGGTGCGCCATAGAGGGCTGGCCGGCCTCCTCCCCTTAATCCTTCATATACGGGGGCAGGGGGCACCCCATAGACACACAAGTTGATCCACGTGATCATATTCTTAGCCATGTGCGGTGCCCCCTTCCACCATAGTCCTCGATAATATTGTAGCGGTGCTTAGGCGAAGCCCTGCGACGGTAGTACATCAAGATCGTCACCACGCCGTCGTGCTGACGGAACTCTTCCCCGACACTTTGCTGGATCGGAGTCCGGGGATCGTCATCGAGCTGAACATGTGCTAGAACTCAGAGGTGCCGTAGTTTCGGTGCTTGATTGGTCGGGCCGTGGAGACGTACGACTACATCAACCAAACGCTTATGTTGTCAATCTACAAGGGTACGTAGATCACACTCTCCCCTTCTCGTTGCTATGCATCACCATGATCTTGCGTGTGCGTAGGAATTTTTTTGAAATTACTACGTTCCCCAACAGTGGCATCCGAGCCTAGGTTTTATGTGTTGATGTTATATGCACGAGTAGAACACAAGTGGTTGTGGGCGATATAAGTCATACTGCTTACCAGCATGTCATACTTTGGTTCGGCGGTATTGTTGGACGAAGTGGCCCGGACCGACATTACGCGTACGCTTACGCGAGACCGGTTCTCCCGACGTGCTTTGCACAAAGGTGGCTAGCGGGTGACAGTTTCTCCAACTTTAGTTGAACCGAGTGTGGCTATGCCCGGTCCTTGCGAAGGTTAAAACAGCACCAACTTGACAAACTATCATTGTGGTTTTGATGCGTAGGTAAGATTGGTTCTTGTTTAAGCCCGTAGCAGCCACGTAAAACTTGCAACAACAAAGTAGAGGATGTCTAACTTGTTTTTGCAGGGCATGTTGTGATGTGATATGGTCAAGACATGATGCTAAATTTTATTGTATGAGATGATCATGTTTTGTAACCGAGTTATCGGCAACTGGCAGGAGCCATATGGTTGTCGCTTTATTGTATGCAATGCAATCGCGCTGTAATGCTTTACTTTATCACTAAGCGGTAGCGATAGTCGTGGAAGCATAAGATTGGCGAGACGACAACGATGCTACGATGGAGATCAAGGTGTCGCGCCGGTGACGATGGTGATCATGACGGTGTTTCGAAGATGGAGATCACAAGCACAAGATGACGGTGGCCATATCATATCACTTATATTGATTGCATGTGATGTTTATCTTTTATGCATCTTATCTTGCTTTGATTGACGGTAGCATTATAAGATGATCTCTCACTAATTATCAAGAAGTGTTCTCCCTGAGTATGCACCGTTGCGAAAGTTCTTCGTGCTGAGATACCACGTGATGATCGGGTGTGATAGGCTCTACGTTCAAATACAACGGGTGCAAAACAGTTGCACACGCAGAATACTCAGGTTATACTTGACGATCCAAGAATATACAGATATGGCCGTGGAACACGGAGACCGAAAGGTCGAGCGTGAATCATATAGCAGATATGATCAACATAGCGATGTTCACCAATGAAACTACTCCATCTCACGTGATAATCGGACATGGTTTAGTTGATTTGGATCACGTAATCACTTAGAGGATTAGAGAGATGTCTATCTAAGTGGGAGTTCTTAATTAATATGATTAATTGAACTTAAATTTATCATGAACTTAGTCCTGGTAGTATTTTGCAAATTATGTTGTAGATCAATAGCTCGCGTTGTTGCTTCCCTGTGTTTATTTTGATATGTTCCTAGAGAAAATTGTGTTGAAAGATGTTAGTAGCAATGATGCAGATTGGATCCGGGATCTGAGGTTTATCCTCATTGTTGCACAAAAGAATTATGTCCTTGATGCACCGCTAGGTGACGGACCTATTGCAGGAGCAGATGCAGATTTTATGAACGTTTGGCTAGCTCAATATGATGACTACTTGATAGTTTAGTGCACCATGCTTAATGGCTTAGAATCGGGACTTCAAAGACGTTTTGAACGTCATGGAACATATCAGATGTTCCAGGAGTTGAAGTTAATATTTCAAGCAAATACCCGAGTTGAGAGACATGAAGTCTCCAACAAGTTCTATAGCTAAAAGATGGAGGAGAATCGCTCAACTAGTGAGCATGTGCTCAGATTGTCTGAGTACTACAATCGCTTGAATCAAGTGGGAGTTAATCTTCCAGATAAGATAGTGATTGACAGAATTCTCTAGTCACCATCACCAAGTTAGTAGAACTTCGTGATGAACTATGATATGCAAGGGAAACGGAAACGATTCCCAAGCTCTTCGTAATGCAGAAATTGACGAAGGTAGAAATCGAGAAAAATATCAAGTGTTGATGGTAGACAAGACCACTAGTTTCAAGAAAAGGGCAGAGAGAAGAAGGGGAACTTCAAGAAGAATAGCAAGCAAGTTGCTGCTCAAGTGAAGAAGCCCAAGTCTGGTCCTAAGCCTGAGACTAAGTGTTTCTACTGCAAAGGGACTGGTCATTGGAAGCGGAACTACCCCAAGTGATTGGCAGATAAGAAGGATGGCAAAGTGAACATAAGTATATTTGATATACATGTTATTGATGTGTACTTTACTAGTGTTTATAGCAACCCCTCAGTATTTGATACTAGTTCAGTTGCTAAGATTAGTAACTCGAAACGGGAGTTGCAGAATAAACAGAGACTAGTTAAGGGTGAAGTGATGATGTGTGTTGGAAGTGGTTCCAAGATTGATATGATCATCATCGCACACTCCCTATACTTTCAGGATTAGTGTTGAACCTGAATAAGTGTTATTTGGTGTTTGCGTTGAGCATGAATATGATTTGATCATGTTTATTGTAATACGGTTATTCATTTAAGTAAGAGAATAAATTGTTGTTCTGTTTACATGAATAAAACCTTATATGGTTACACACCCAATGAAAATAGTTCGTTGGATCTCGATCGTAGTGATACACATAATCATAATATTGAAACCAAAAGATGCAAAGTTAATAATGATAGTGCAACTTATTTGTGGCACTGCCGTTTAGGTCATATTGGTGTAAAGCGCATGAAGAAACTCCATGCTAATGGGTTCTGGAATCACTTGATTATGAATCAGTTGATGCTTGCGAACCATGCCTCATGGGCAAGATGACTAAAACGCCGTTCTCCGGAACTATGGAGCGAGCAACTGACTTATTGGAAATAATACATACTGATGTATGAGATCCGATAAGTGTTAAGGCTCGTGGCGGGTATCATTATTTTCTGACCTTCACAGATGATTTGAGCATATATGGGTATATCTACTTAATGAAACACAAGTATGAAATATTTGAAAAAATTTCAGAGTGAAGTGGAGAATCATCGTAACAAGAAAATAAAAGTTTCTACGATATGATCGCAGAGGTAAAATATTTGAGTTATGAGTCTGGCCTTCAGTTAAAACAATGTGAAATAGTTTCACTACTCACGCCACCTGGAACACCACAGCATAATGGTGTGTCCGAACATCATAACCGTACTTTATTAGATATGGTGCGATCTATGATGTCTCTTACTGATCTACCACTGTCATTTTGGGGTTATGCATTAAAGACAGCTGCATTCACGTTTAAAAGAGCACCATCTAAGTCCGTTGAGACGACACAATCTGAACTGTGGTTTGGCAAGAAACCAAAGTTGTCGTTTCTTAAAGTTTGGGATTGTGATGCTTATATGAAAAAGTTTCATCCTGATAAGCTCAAACCCAAATCGGAGAAATATGTCTTCATAGGATACCCAAAGGAGACTATTGGGTACACCTTCTATCACAGATCCGAAGGAAAGACATTCGTTGCTAAGAATGGATCCTTTCTAGAGAAGGAGTTTATCTTGAAAGAAGTGAGTGGGAGGAAAGTAGAACTTGATAAGGTAATTGTACCTTCTCCCTTATTGAAAAGTAGTTCATCACAAGAAATCTGTTCCTGTGACTACTACACCAATTAGTGAGGAAGACTAATGATGATGATCATGTAACTTCAGATCAAGTTAGTACCGAATCTCGTAGGTAAACCAGAGTGAGATCCGCACCAAAGTGGTACGATAATCCTGTTCTCGAAGTCATGTTACTAGAACATGACGAACTTGCGAACTATGAGGAAGCGATGATGAGCCTAGAATCTGCGAAATGGCTTGAGGCCATGAAATCTAAGATGAGATCTATGTATGAGAACAAAGTATGGACTTTGATTGACTTGCCCAATGATCGTCGAGCCATTGAGATTAAATGGATCTTCAAGAGGAAGATGAACGCTGATAGTAGTGTTACTATCTACAAAGCTAGAATTGTCGCAAAAAGGTTTTCGACAAGTTCAAGGTGTTGACTATGATGAGAGTTTCTCACTCGTATCTATGCTTAAGTCTGTCCGAATCATGTTAGCAATTGCCGCATTTTATGAAATCCAGCAAATGGATGTCAAAACTGCATTCCTGAATGGATTTCTGGAAGAAGAGTTGTATATGATGCAGCTGGAAGGTTTTTTCGATCCAAAAGGAGCTAACAAAGTGTGCAAGCTCCAGTGATCCATTTATGGACTGGTGCTAGCCTCTCGGAGTTGGAATAAACGCTTTGATAGTATGATCAAAGCATATAGTTTTATACAGACTTGCGGTGAAGCCTGTATTTACAAGAAAGTGAGTAGGAGCACTACAACATTTCTGATAAGTATATGTGAATGACATATTGTTGATCGAAAATAATGTAGAATTATTCTGCAAAGCATAAAGGAGTGTTTTAAAGAAGTTTTTTCAAAGAAAGACCTCGGTGAAGCTGCTTACATATTAAGCATCAAAATCTATAGAGATAGATCAAGACTCTTGATAAGTTTTTTCAATGAGTACATACCTTGACAATATTTTGAAGTAGTTCAAAAATGGAACAGTCAAAGAAAGAGTTCTTGGCTGTGTTACAAGGTATGAAATTGAGTAAGACTCAAAGCCCGACCACGTCAGAAGATAGAAAGAGAATGAAAGTCATTCCCTATGCCTCAGCCATAGGTTCTATAAAGTATGCCATGATGCGTAACAGATCTATTGTATACCCTACACTATGTTAAGCAAGGGAGTTCAATAGTGATCTAAGAGTAGATCACTGGACATTGGTCAAAATTATCCTTAGTGGAATAAGGAAATATTTCTCAATTATGGAGGTGACAAAAGGTTCGTCGTAAAAAGTTACGTCCATGCAAGTTTTGACACAGATCTGGATGACTCTAAGTCTCAATCTAGATACATATTGAAAGTGGGAGCAATTAGCTAGAGTAGCTCCGTACAGAGCATTGTAGACATAGAATTCGCAAAATACTTACGGATCTGTATGTGACAGACCCGTTGACTAAAATTATCTCACAAGTAAAACATGATCACACCTTAGTACTCTTTGGGTGTTAATCACATAAATGATGTGAACTAGATTATTGACTCTAGTAAACCCTTTGGGTATAGGTCACATGACGATGTGAACTATGGGTGTTAATCACATGGTGATGTGAACTCTTAGTGTTGAATCACATGACGATGTGAACTAGATTATTGACTCTAGTGCAAGTGGGAGACTGAAGGAAATATGCCCTAGAGGCAATAATAAAGTTATTATTTATTTCCTTATATCATGATAAATGTTCATTATTCATGCTAGAATTGTATTAACCGGAAACATAATACATGTGTGAATACATAGACAAACAGAGTGTCACTAGTATGCCTCTACTTGACTAGCTTGTTAATCGAAGATGGTTATGTTTCCTAACCATAAACAAAAGAGTTGTTATTTGATTAACGGGATCACATCATTAGGAGAATGATGTGATTGACATGACCCATTCCATTAGCTTAGCACCCGATCGTTTAGTATGTTGCTATTGCTTTCTTCATGACTTATACATGTTCCTATGACTATGAGATTATGCAACTCCCGTTTGCCGGAGGAACACTTTGTGTGCTACCAAACGTCACAACATAACTGGGTGATTATAAAGGAGCTCTACAGGTGTCTCCAAAGGTACATGTTGGGTTGGCGTATTTCGAGATTAGGATTTGTCACTCCGATTGTCGGAGAGGTATCTCTGGGCCCTCTCGGTAATGCACATCACATAAGCCTTGCAAGCATTGCAACTAATGAGTTAGTTGCGAGATGATGTATTACGGAACGAGTAAAGAGACTTGCCGGTAACGAGATTGAACTAGGTATTGAGATACCGACGACCGAATCTCGGGCAAGTAACATACCGATGACAAAGGGAACAACGTATGTTGTTATGCGGTCTGACCGATAAAGATCTTCGTAGAATATGTGGGAGCCAATATGAGCATCCAGGTTCCGCTATTGGTTATTGACCGGAGACGTGTATCGGTCATGTCTACATTGTTCTCGAACCCGTAGGGTCCGCACGCTTAAGGTTTCGATGATAGTTATATTATGAGTTTATGAGTTTTGATGTACCGAAGGAGTTCGGAGTCCCGGATGAGATTGGGGACATGACGAGGAGTCTCGAAATGGTCGAGACGTAAAGATCGATATATTGGACGACTATATTCGGACATCGGAAAGGTTCCGAGTGGTTCGGGTATTTTTCGGAGTACCGGGGAGTTACGGGAATACG
>NC_057806.1:447947606-447961078 GCF_018294505.1 Triticum aestivum
CCTCTTCCCCTTCCTACTACATGGAAGGACTCCTAGTTGGACTAGGAAAGGGGGAATCCTACTCCCGGTGGGAGTAGGACTCCCCTAGGGCGCGCCATAGAGAGGGCCGGCCCTCCCCTCCTCCACTCCTTATATACGGGGGCAGGGGGCACCCCATAGACACACAAGTTGATCCACGTGATCATATTCTTAGCCGTGTGCGGTGCCCCCTTCCACCATAGTCCTCGATAATATTGTAGCGGTGCTTAGGCGAAGCCCTGCGACGGTAGTACATCAAGATCGTCACCACGCCATCGTGCTGACGGAAATCTTCCCCGACACTTTGCTGGATCGGAGTCTAGGGATCGTCATCGAGCTGAACGTGTGCTAGAACTCGGAGGTGCCGTAGTTTCGGTGCTTGATCGGTCAGGCCGTGGAGACGTACGACTACATCAACCAAATGCTTCCGTTGTCGATCTACAAGGGTACGTAGATCACACTCTCCCCTTCTCGTTGCTATGCATCACCATGATCTTGCGTGTGCGTAGGAATTTTTTTGAAATTATTACGTTCCCCAACATGTGGAACTTATTTTGCAGGGTCGGACACTATCCTTGTATTCAAACTCTTCTGTGGTGTATTCGGAGGAGGAACCTACCTTACAATGCCGAAGACAGCAATGTGCTCCGGACTCATCGTCATTGAAGCCTAGTTCAGGGGCTACTGAGGGAGTCCTGGATTAGGGGGTCTCCGGACAGCCGGACTATATATCCTTTGGCCGGACTGTTGGACTATGAAGATACAAGATTGAAGACTTTGTCCCATGTCCGGATGGGACTCTACTTGGCGTGGAAGGCAAGTTAGGCGATACGGATATGTATATCTCCTCCTTTGTAACCGACCTTGTGTAACCCTAGCCCCCTCCGGTGTCTATATAAACCGGACGGTTTTAGTCCGTAGGACAACATACAATCATACCATAGGCAAGCTTCTAGGGTTTAGCCTCTCCGACCTCGTGGTAGATCGACTCTTGTACTACTCATATTATCAAGAATAATCAAGCATGACGTAGGGTTTTACCTCCATCAAGAGGGCCCGAACCTGGGTAAAACATCGTGTCCCATGCCTCCTGTTACCATCCGCCTTAGACACACAGTTCGGGACCCCCTACCCGAGATCCGCCGGTTTTGACACCGACAGGTGGGTTTATGGTACCGGCGAAAGTTGTGCGGTACTAGAGAGGCTAGCAATGGTGGAAAGGTGAGAGTGCGTATAATCCATGGACTCAACATTAGCCATAAAGAACTCACATACTTATTGCAAAAATCTATTAGTTATCGAAACAAAGTACTATGTGCATGCTCCTAGGGGGATATATTGGTAGGAAAAGACCATCGCTCGTCCCCGACCGCCACTCATAAGGAAGGCAATCAATAAATAAAACATGCTCCGACTTCATCACATAATGGTTCACCATACGTGCATGCTACGGGAATCACAAACTTCAACACAAGTATTTCTAAAATTCACAACTACTCAACTAGCATGACTCTGATATCACCATCTTCATATCTCAAAACAATCATCAAGTATCAAACTTCTCATAGTATTCAATGCACTTTATATGAAAGTTTTTATTATACCCATCTTGGATGCCCATCATATTAGGACTAAATTCATAACCAAAGCAAATTACCATGCTGTTTAAGACTCTCAAAATAATATAAGTGAAGCATAATAGTTCATCTATTTCTATAAAATAAAATCACCACCGTGCTCTAGAAAGATATAAGTGAAGCTCTAGAGCAAATGACATACTTCGAAAGATATAAGTGAAGATCAATGAGTAGTCAAATAATTATGCAACTATGTGAAGACTCTCTTGAAGGAAATATGCCCTAGAGGCAATAATAAAGTTTCCTAACCATGGCCATGAGTTGTCATTTGATTAACGGGATCACATCATTAGGAGAATGATGTGATTGACTTGACCCATTTCGTTAGCTTAGCACTTGATCGTTTAGTTTGTTGCTATTGCTTTCTTCATGACTTATACATGTTCCTATGACTATGAGATTATGCAACTCCCGTTTACCGGAGGAACACTTTGTGTGCTACCAAACGTCACAATGTAACTGGGTGATTATAAAGGTGCTCTACAGGTGTCTCCGAAGGTACTTGTTGGGTTGGTGTATTTCGAGATTAGGATTTGTCACTCCGATTGTCGGAGAGGTATCTCTAGGCCCACTCGGTAATACACATCACTTAAGCCTTGCAAGCATTGCAACTAATGAGTTAGTTGCGGTATAATGTGTTACGGAACGAGTAAAGAGACTTGCCACTAATGAGATTGAACTAGGTATTGAGATACCGACGATAGAATCTCGGGCAAGTAACATACCGATGACAAAGGGAACAACGTATGTTGTTATGTGGTTTGACCGATAAAGATCTTCATAGAATATGTGGGAGCCAATATGAGCATCCAGGTTCCACTATTGGTTATTGACCGGAGACATGTCTCGGTCATGTCTACATAGTTCTCGAACCCGTAGGGTCCGCATGCTTAAAGTTTTGGTGACGATTTGTACTATGAGTTATGTGATTTGATGTACCGAAGGTAGTTCAGAGTTCCGGATGAGATCGGGGACATGAAGAGGAGTCTCAAAATGGTTGAGATGTAAAGATCGATATATTGGACGACTCTATTTGGACATCGGAAAGGTTTCGAGTGATTCGGGTATTTTCGGAGTACCGGGGAGTTACGGGAATACGGGGAAGTAGTATTGGGCCTTAATGGGAAGGAGAGGCAGCAGCCAGGAGGTGGCGCGCGCCCCTCCAAAGCCCAGTCCAAATTGGACAAAGGGTTTGGGGCGCGGCCCCCCTCTCCCTTCCTTCTCCACTCCCCTCCTTTCCCCCCTTCTCCTAGTTGGACTAGGAAAGGAGGAAACCTGCTCCTACCAGGAGTAGGAATAATACTCGCTTGGCGCACCCCTCCTAGGGCCATCCTCCTCCTCCCTTGCTCCTTTATATACGGGGGCAGGGGGCACCCCAAGACACACAAGTTGATCTATTGATCTCTCCCAGCCGTGTGCGGTGCCCCACTCCACCATATTCCACCTCGGTCATATCGTAGCGGTGCTTAGGTGAAGCCCTGTGTCGGTAGCAACATCATCACCGTCATCACGTCGTCGTGCTGACGGAACTCTCCCGTGAAGCTCTGCTGGATCGGAGTTCGCGGGACGTCATCGAGCTGAACGTGTGCTGAACTCGGAGGTGCCATACATTCAGTACTTGATCGGTCGGATTGTGAAGACGTATGACTACATCAACCGCATTGTGCTAACCCTTCCGCTTCCGGTCTACGAGGGTACATGGACACACTCTCCCCTCTTGTTGCTATGCATCACCATGATCCTGTGTGTGCGTAGGAAATTTTTGAAATTACTATGTTCCCCAACATCTCTAACATTGAATAATTTCAGGTTTTGGTATTTTATTCAAGTAGCATGCAAAATAAAATAAAATAAAATGACGCTCCAAGCAAAACACATATCATGCGGTGAATAAAAATATAACTCCAAGTAAAGTTACCGATGAATGAAGACGAAAGAGGGGATGCCTTCCGGGGCATCCCCAAGCTTAGACTCTTGCCACTCCTTATTCCGTAGTCCATCGAATCTTTACCCAAAATTTGAAAACTTCACAACACAAAACTTAACAGAAAACTCGTAAACTCCGTTAGTATAAGAAAATAAATCACCACTTAGGTACTGTTGTGAACTCATTCTAAATTCATATTGGTGTAATATCTACTGTATTCCAACTTCTCTCTGTTTCATACCCTCCGATACTACTCATAGATTCATCAAAATAAGCAAACAACACATAGAAAACAGAATCTGTCAAAAACAGAATAGTGTGTAGTAATCTGTAGGTTTCGAATACTTCTGTAACTCCAAAAATCCTGAGAAATTAGGAAGTCCTAGGAAATTTTTTTATTAATCTACTGCAAGTGGAATTGGTATTTTATCGCTCTATGGTAAAAAATAAAATTATTCCCGTGAGCGCATACTTTCTGTTTTTACAGCAAGATTAAATAACAATCACCCAAGAAGATCCTAAAGGCTTTACTTGGCACAAAAACTAATTAAAACATAAAAAACACAATCATAACAGAGGATAGATGAGTAATTTATTACTAAACAGGAACAAAAATAAAGTTGGGTTGCCTCCCAACAAGCGCTATCGTTTAACGCCCCTAGCTAGGCATGATGATTTCAATGATGCTCACATAAAAGATAAGAATTGAAATATAAAGATAGTATCATGAAGAATATGACTAGCACATTTAAGTCTAACCCACTTCCTATGCATAGGGATTTTGTGAGTAAACAACTTATGGGAACAATAATCAACTAGCATAGGAAGGAAAACAAGCATAACTTCAAAACTTTAAGCACATAGAGAGGAAACTAGATATTATTGCAACTCCTACAAGCATATATTCCTCCCTCATAATAATTTTCAGTAGCTTCATGAATGAATTCAACAATATAACCATCACATAAAGCATTCTTTTCATGATCTACAAGCATAGAAAATTTACTACTCTCTACATAAGCAAAATTCTTCTCAATCGGAATAGTGGGAGTATCATAAAAGACTCAAATACTATAAATTGTTTCCACATTAAAAGAGTAATTTTTAGAAAAAGGGTAATCATAATCATGACAAGTTTTATAAATATAATCATCACTACTTTTTATAGCATATGTATCATCACAATAATTATCATAAGTAGCAACTTTGTTCTCATCATAATCGATTGAAACCTCTTCCAAGATAGTGAAATCATCACTAAATAAAGTCATGACCTCTCCAAATCCACTTTCATCAATATAATCATCATAAGTAGGAGGCATGCTATCATCATTATAAATTTGCATATCAAAACTTGCGAGACTAAAAATATCATCTTCGTTAAACGTAGCAGCCCCAAGCTTGGGACAAACATTAATTGCAGCAAATATATTCTCAAGAACATCATCTCATCGAACATAGCATCCCCAAGCTTGGGCCTTTTCATATCATAAGCATAATCACTCTCATCATTAATAGTATGGATAGCACCAATAGTATAGCAATTATCACCATCACAATGAGAAATAGGAGCAACATCATTTGGGAGAGATACCTTTTTACCTTTACTTCTTCGTCTTTTCTTTTCTTCTTCACATCATGTGTGGGTTCAATCCTCTTTTTGGAGCTTCTTATTAATGAGATTGGTTGAATAGAAGACTCCTCCTCGTTACCTGATTCATCATAAGAAATAATAGGAGAATATTGGGAAGTCTCTTCCCTTTCGTTAGTATTCTCTTCACCTTCTATTTGTTTTATTTTATTTATGTAATTGACAATATAAGGATTTTCAATGCAATTCACCGCAAAATACATATAAATTTCTTTTAGATCAATATCGAGTAATTTCTCAAGGTTATATTCTAGAATATGCTTAGTTTGACGTTTCATTTCTTCATAACCCAAAAGCAAACTAAGTTCATTATGATGTGCAAGGGAAATCAAGTCATCACAATTTTTGGACATGATTCGATCATGAAATAATTTGCATTTGATATTTAAATGACCATGTTCATTGCAAAGTTCGCAAGTATGGCTAAGATATTTTAAATTTTCAGCACTAACATCTAGCCTCTCTTGCAACCATTTAGTTTCCAAATACTTATGCCTCTTTGAAAATCTATCTTCCCTGTTTGGTATGTACTTGCAAACTCTATGCACTCCACAAAAATAGACATGCTTATAAGAGACATTTTCATTATGACTAGTGAAATCATCATTAGTACTATGGATATTCAAGGAGTTCATGCTAACAACATTGCAATCATGCTCATCATTCATAGATTTAGTGCCAAACATTTTATAGGCTTCTTATTATAGCATTTGAGCATAATTTTCCTTTCCATCATTCTCACGAAAGATATTAAAAAGATGAAGCATATGAGGCAAACTCAATTCCATTTTTTTGTAGTTTTCTTTTATAAACTAAACTAGTGCTAAAACAAGAAACAAAAAGATTTGATTGTAAGATCTAAAGATATACCTTCAAGCACTAACCTCCCCGGCAACGGTGCCAGAAAAGAGCTTGATGTCTACTACACAACCTTCTTCTTGTAGACGTTGTTGGGCCTCCAAGTGCAGAGGTTTGTAGGACAGTAGCAAATTTCCCTCAAGTGGATGACCTAAGGTTTATCAATCCGTGGGAGGCGTAGGATGAAGATGGTCTCTCTCAAGCAACCCTGCAACCAAATAACAAAGAGTCTCTTGTGTCCCCAACACACCCAATACAATGGTAAATTGTATAGGTTCACTAGTTCGGCGAAGAGATGGTGATACAAGTGCAATATGGATAGTAGATATAGGTTTTTGTAATCTGAAAAATATAAATACAGCAAGGTAACTAATGATAAAAGTGAGCACAAACGGTATTGCAATGCGTTGAAACAAGGCCTAGGGTTCATACTTTCACTAGTGCAAGTTCTCTCAACAATAATAACATGATTGGATCATATAACTATCCCTCAACATGCAACAAAGAGTCACTCCAAAGTCACTAATAGCGGAGAACAAACGGAGAGATTACGGTAGGGTACGAAACCACATCAAAGTTATCCTTTCTGATCGATCTATTCAAGAGTCTGTAGTAAAATAAAGCGAAGCTATTCTTTCCGTTCAATCTATCATAGAGTTCATACTATAATAACACCTTAAGACACAAATCAACCAAAACCATAATGTCACCTAGATACTCCAATGTCAGCTCAAGTATCCGTGGGTATGATTATACGATATGCATCACACAATCTCAGATTCATCTATTCAACCAACACAAAGAACTTCAAAAAGTGCCCAAAAGTTTCTACCGGAGAGTCAAGACGAAAACATGTGCCAACCCCTATGCATAAGTTCACGAGGTCACGGAACTCGCAAGTTGATCACCAAAACATACATCAAGTGGATCACGTGATATCCCATTGCCACCACAAATAAGCACATGCAAGACATACATCAAGTGTTCTGAAATCCTTAAAGACTCAATCCGATAAGATAACTTCAAATGGAAAACTCAATTCATCACAAGAGAGGAGAGGGGGAGAACATCATAAGATCCAACTATAATAGCAAAGCTCGCGATACATCAAGATCATACCACCTCAAGAACACGAGAGAGCGAGAGAGATCAAACACATAGCTACTGGTACATACCCTCAACCCCAAGGAAGAACTACTCCCTCCTCATCATGGAGAGCGTCGGATGATGAAGATGGCCACCGGAGAGGGATTCCCCCCCTCCGGCAGGGTGCCGGAACGGGTCTAGATTGGTTTTCGGTGGCTACGGAGGCTTCCGGCGGCGGAACTCCCGATCTATTCTGCTCTTCGATGTTTTTAGGGTATATGGATATATATAGGAGGAAGAAGTACGTCGTTGGAACAACAAGGGGCCCACGAGGGTGGAGGGCGCGCCTAGGGGGGTGGGCGCGCCCCCTGCCTCGTGGAAGCCTCGTTGATTGCCTGACGTATACTCCAAGTCTCCTGGATTGCTTCCATTTCAAAAATAAGTTCCGTGAAGTTTCAGGTCAATTGGACTCCATTTGATTTTCCTTTTCTGCGATACTCTAAACAAGGACAAAACAGAAACTAGCACTAGGCCGTAGGTTAATAGGTTAGTCCCAAAAATAATATAAAATAGCATATTAATGCATATAAAACATCCAAGGTTGATAATAAAATAGCATGGAACAATAAAAAATTATAGGTACGTTGGAGACGTATCAAGCTTTCATACACTTATAGCTCTAGTGCCTCCGTTGCATGGCAATCCCTACTCCTCGCATTGACATCAATTGATGGGCATCTCCATAGCCCGTTGATTAGCCGCGTTGATGTGAGACTTTCTCCTTTTTTGTCTTCTCGCACAAACCTCCATCATCATATTCTATTCCACTCATAGTGTTATGTCCATGGCTTGCGCTCATGTATTGCGTGAGGGTTGAAAAGGCTGAAGCACGTTAATAAGTATGAACCAATTGCTCGGCTTGTCATCGGGGTTGTGCATGACTTGAATGCTTTGTGTGGTGAAGATGGAGCATAGCCAGACTATATGATTTTGTAGGGATGAGCTTTCTTTGGCTATGTTATTTTGATAAGACATAATTGCTTGGTTAGTATGCTTGAAGTATTATTGTCTTAATGTCAAATGATAGACTATTGCTTTGAATCACTCGTGTCTTAATATTCATGCCATGATTAGATATATGATCAAGATTATGCTAGGTAGCATACCACATCAAAAATTATCTTTTTTATCATTTACCTACTCGAGGACGAGCAGGAATTAAGCTTGGGGATGCTGATACGTCTCGTCGTATCTATAATTTTTTATTTTCCATGCCAATATTATACAACTTTCTAGTTTTGGCAACTTTTTATACTATTTTTGGGACTAAAATATTGATGAAGTGCCCAGTGCCAGTTCCTGTTTGTTGCATATTTTTTGTTTCGCAGAATATCCATATCAAATGGAGTCCAAACGGGATAAAAACAGACGGATAATATTTTTGGAATATTTGTGAAATATGGGAAGAAGAATCAACGCGAGAAGGTGCCAGAGGGGGCCACGAGGCAGGGGGCGCGCATGCACCCCTGTGCGCGCCCCTGACCCTCGTGGGCCCCCCGTAAGGCGGTTGCTGCTCTTCTTTGGCCGCAATAAAGCTAATTTTTGGAGAAAAATCTGGGCAAATGTTTCAATCCAATCGGAGTTACGGATCTCCGGATATATAAGAAACGGTGAAAGCATAGAATCGCAGAACGCAGAAACAGAGAGAGACAAAGAGACAGATCCAATCTGGGAGGGGCTCTCGCCCCTCCCACGCCATGGAGACCATGGACCAGAGTGGAAACCCTTCTCCCACCTAGGGAGAAGGTCAAGTAAGAAGAAGAAGAAGGGGGCTCTCTCGCCCTCGCTTCCGGTGGCGCCGGAACACCGTCGGGGGCCAACATCATCACCGCAATCTACACCAACACCTCCGGCATCTTCACCAACATCTCCATCACCTTACCCCATCTATCTACAGCAGTCCACTCACCCGCAACACGCTGTACCCTCTACTTGAACATGGTGCTTTATGCTTCATATTATTATCCAATGATGTGTTACATTCCTATGATGTCTGAGTAGATTTTCGTTGTCCTATCGGTGATTGGTGAATTACTACGATTGATTTAATTTGCTTGTGGTTATGTTGCTGTCCTTTGGTGCCCATCATATGAGCACGCGCGAGGATCACACCAAGGGCTAGTTGTATGTTGATAGGACTATGTATTGGAGGGCAAGAGTGACAGAAGATTCAACCTAGCATAGAAATTGATGCATACGGGATTGAAGGGAGACCAATATATCTTAATGCTATGGTTGGGTTTTACCTGAATGAACGTTAGTAGTTGCGGATGCTTGCTAATAGTTCCAATCATAAGTGCATAGAATTCCAAGTCAGGGATGACATGCTAGCAGTGGCCTCTCCCACATAAAACTTGCTATCGGTCTATTAAAGTAGTCAATTGCTTAGGGACACTTTCGCAACTCCGACTACCAATTTTCCACACTCGCTATACTAACTTTATTGCTTCTTTACCTAAAACAAACCCTAGTTTTTATTTACATGCTCTTTATATTCTTGCAAACCTATCCCGTTACACCTACAAAGTACTTCTAGCTTCATACTTGTTCTAGGTAAAGCGAACGTTAAGCATGCGTAGAGTTGTATCGGTGGTCAATAGAACTTGATGGAATATTTGTTCTACCTTTAGCTCCTCGTTGGGTTCGACACTCTTACTTAGCGAAAGAGGCTACACTTGATCCCCTATACTTGTGGGTTATTAGGGGCCCTCTCCCTCTCTCCCAGTGGCGCCGGAACGCCGCCGGGGCCATCATCGTCACCGCAATCTACACCAACACCTCCATCATCTGCACCAACATCTCCATCACCTTCCACCATATATCTACAGCGGTCCACTCTCGCGGAACCCGATGTACCCTCTACTTGAACATGGTGCTTTATGCTTCATATTATTATCCAATGATTTGTTGCCATCCTATGATGTCTGAGTAGATTTTCGTTGTTCTATCGGTAATTTGTGAATTGCTATGATTGGTTTAATTTGCTTGTGCACTACAAAAAAAGACACATCATGACATTTTGGGCCAAACGAATTTTTTTTCTGTCATACATATGACACTTCTATGACGATAATTGTGACAAAACCCGGTATCATCATAGATGTGGTGGGCTCCTACTTCTATGACAAAAAATCATGACAGAAAATGGGCTTTTCATCCTTGGCAGGCCGGAGACGCAGCTGCATGACATTCTTTGGGCCGTCCATGACGGAAAAACCGTGGTAGATGCGAGCGGGAGCAAAATTTTAGGGAGTTCCCGGTTACGGTGGGAGGTCGGGGCCGAGCGATGCGCGTTTCTCTCATACACGTACACGCGTGTGTGCAAGGAGTTGGCTCTAACTGAACCTGAGCGAGGCGTTGGGCTCTAACTAAACCCGAGCGATTGCACTGCAGGCTACGCGTTACTGAACCCGAGCGATCGATCGATGGCTGTTAACTGAACCCGATCGAGCGATTCCTTCGCTACTGCTGCTAACTGAAGCCGATCGATGGGATGAACAGTGAGTGCTGCAGGGGGGGGGTGGATGAACAGTGAGCGGTGGCGTTGCCTCTGGATGAACAGGACCCCATGGTGTGGTGGAGGGCTGGATGAACAATAGACGATGGCGGGGTGCCCGTGGATGGGTGGATGAACAGGACCCCGTGGTGTGGAGGGCTGGATGAACAGTAGACGGTGGAGGGGAGCCCATGGAGGGGTGGTTGAACAGGACCCCGTGGTGTGGAGGGCTGGATGAACAGTAGACAGTGGAGGGGTGGTTGAACAGCAGCCGGTGGAGTAGCGCGCGGTGGAGGCTGGATGAACAGGAGCCCGTGGAGGCTGGAGGAGGTCGACGGTGGAGATGAACAGTATCCTGTGGAGTCCCGTTTTGCGGTATGCCACACCCCTCCTGATGAACAGGACCCCATTTCGACCATAGCACTCCAACACAAGTCCGTTTCCTCCGTTTTGCGGTACGCCACACCCCTCATGATCAACAGGACCCCGTTTCGACCGTAGGAGGTCCGTTTCCTCCGTTTTGCGGCACGGCAGACCCCTCCCGATGAACAGGATCTCGTTTCGAACGTGGCTAGTCGAACACAAGGTCGTTTCCTCCGTTCTGCGGTACGCCAGGCCTCGTTTCCATCGCCTGTTCCGTCCAAGCCCTCCCGATGAACACGACACATTCCGTTGCCTCCCCATGAACACGAGCATTCCGTTGCCTCCCCATGAACAGGACGACGACACTGTTTCTCCGTTACGACCCAGCCATGTACACGAGCCCTCGCCGTATGTATGCGCGAGTAGGCGTTCGAGACCCCGCCCGTATGTACACATACGTGGCCGTATTTTCTTTCTTGCACCCTGGCCGCTGTATGTACGTGTAAATGCTACGTGCGCGCCTCTACTACGACATGTGCACGCCTCTACTACGACACGTGTGCGCCTCTACATCGACCAGTATGTATGTACACGTTCGCGACCAGAATGACAACGCTACGTATGCTTCGACCAGGTGGGTCCCGACTGTCAGGCACTTCCTTGCTTGCGAAGATGTAGCTGGTCGGTCCCAGCAGTCAGGGGCGAATCGTTTTGTTTTTTTGCCCGGACGCACTTCCTTGTGTGCGAAGATGTAGCTGATGGGTCCCAGCAGTCAGGGGAAAACGTTTTTTTCACGAAATACAGTGGCCCGTCCGGTGGGTCCCAGCTGTCAGGTGGAGGAATCATTATTTTCCACGTAATAAGGAGGCACTTCCTTGTTGCGGCCGTGGACCCAGCTGTCAGCCTCTCCACGTATAGTCCACGTCCGATGGAAGTCGTTCCTTGACCACGTTGACCACGCTGCGCCGAGAGCACCAGGGCGGTGGACGACGGCGAGGCCTAGGAAGGGGACGACACAGAGGCAGGGAAGACTCGGTAGTTGTTTCCCACGCGGAGGGGAGTACGACTATACGAGGGTTTACTGGTTCGTCCGCCGTCGCCGGAGAATGACAGAAGGTGTGGGTGAGTAGAGGGATGGCTAGGCCAGCGATGGGAGTACAGTCGGGCGGTGAGGCCTGCGCGGCAGCACAGCCGGCCGCGAGGAGGAGGGAGCAGGCAGTCCCGCTGGCGCTTGTTTGAGCGGCAGAAGCAGGAAGAGCAGAGATTCACGAAGCACGATGGCCGTTGGATGGACATCCAACAGTCAGTGCTTGTGCGTCAACCTTTTTTTAGGAAAGCCTCAAATTTGTGGAAAATAGCATACAACCCATCTGCCATTATTTCTAATTATTTACAGCCCATTTGCTAATTCTTAAGGTTTTTTTGGAGCCTATATTCTTTTTGTTAGCATTACAGCCCATATTGTGGCCATGGTTAAAAAATTAACGAAATTTTGTATATTTCGGTGCGGTCCGAACTGTTTTTATTCCCGAAATTTCGACTCACATTCAAACTGATTTTAAAAATAAATGTATATCAATATAAAATTCAATAAATTCTCCACGCATAAAAATTAATGTAATTTAAAATCTCGAAATGAAAAAAAGATATTTTAAACTAATTGCCGGTTTGATGTATTTTAAAAATGTACAGGCCATTTCTCATTACTGATGGGTCATTTTCTCTGCCAGCCGAATGAAGCTCTCCTCGTCTTGAAAGATTTGCAGCCCAATAGGCCTGACAAAGCGACTTACTTGACAAATCACAAAAAAACTGGCCTATGGCCATGGACCTAGCTGCCAGCCTCTCCACGTACAGTACTCTTCCGATGGAAGTCGGTCGTTGACCACATTGACCACGCCGTGCCGAGAGCACCAAGGCGGTGCACGACGGTGAGGCCTAGGAAGGGGACGACGCGGAGCCGGGGAAGACGCGGCAGTGGATGCCCACGCGGAGAGGAGTACGAGGGTTCATTGGTTCGGCTGCGGCATGAGGCTGCCGTCGCCGCAGAATAACAGGGGGTGTGGGCGAGTAGAGGGATAGCATGGGCCAGCGGTGGGAGTAGTAGGGGGCGGTGAGGCCCCCGCGACATCATAGCTGGCCACGAGAGGCAGGAGCACGCGGCACGACCAGCGCAGCTTTGGGCGGCTGGAGCAAGAAGACCAGAGGTTGAAGAAGCACTACGGCCGTTGGATGGACATTGTATGGTCACTAGAGCTAGAATCATTTATATTGACTAAGTTGACAAAGCCCTAGGCCCACAAGTCAGCCTCCCATCAGGTTGGGTCCCGCTAGCAGGGGGAGTATTCATTTTTCTGTGCGTAATAAGGAGGCACT
>NC_057806.1:447961424-447982653 GCF_018294505.1 Triticum aestivum
CTAGTGGGTCCCAGCAGTCAGGGGCAAACGTTTTTTTTTCGTGAAATACGGTGGCCCGTCCGGTGGGTCCTAGCAGTCATGGGGGAAATGTTTTTTTCGCGAAATACTGGTGGCCCGTCCGGTGGGTCCCTGCTGTCAGGTGGAGGAATAATTATTTTGTGCTTAATAAGGAGGCACTTCCTTGCTGCTGCCGTGGACCCAGCTGTCAGCCTCTCCACGTACAGTACTCTTGCGATGGAAGTCGGTCGTTGACCACATTGACCACACCGCGCCGAGAGCACCACTGCGGTGGACGACGGCGAGGCCTAGGAAGGAGACGACGCGGAGCCGGGGAAGACGCGGCAGTGGATGCCCACGCGGAGAGGAGTACGAGGGTTCACTGGTTTGGCTGCCGTTGCCGCAGAATAACAGGGGGAGTGGGTGAGTGGAGGGATGGCCTGGCCAGTGGTGGGAGTAGTATGGGGACGGTGAGGCCTCCGCGGCAGCACAATCGGCCACGGGAGTCAGGAGCATGCGGCACGACCGGCGCTGCTTTGGGCGGTTGGGGCAAGAAGACCAGAGGTTGAAGAAGCACTACGACCGTTGGATGGACATCGTTAACCACGCCGCACCGAGAGCACCAGGGCGGTGGACGACGGCAAGGCCTACGAAGGGAACGACACGGAGCCGGGGAATACACGGCAGTGGCTGCCCACGTGGTGGAGAGTATGAGGGTTGACTGGTTCGGCTGTCGTCGCCGGAAAATAACAGGAGGTGTGGGTGAGTAGAGGGATAAACAGGCCAGGGATGCGAGTATGATGGGGCCTTGAGGCCTTCCCGGCAGCACTGCCGGCCACGGGAGGCGGGAGCAGGCGGTTCCGACGGCACTGGTTTGGGTGGCTGGGGCAGGAAGATCAGAGACTGAAGAAGCACGATTGTCGTTAGATTGACATCTAACGGTCTGTCGCCGATAGAGTCGATTGTTGACTAAGTTTCTTTTTTGAGAAACCTTGTGTGCGCGGGAACCTAGTAGGCCCACAAGTCTACCTCCAAATCTGTGGCAGACAACATAAAGCCCATTTGCTATTTTTTATAATTTGCAGCCCATTTGCTAATTCTTAAGTAATTTATTACAACCCATTTTTTCCCAGGACCATGGTCAAAAAGTCCAACCTTATTTTGCATATTTCGGTGGAGTCCGAACTATTATAATCCCGAAATGATAAACATTTTTTAAGAACTTATTGATTTGCCAAAAAAATCGTTTTGTTTTTGTAAGCAAATAAGACGTGGGACAATTTAGTTGGTTTAAGGATGTAAATATGAAAAGGGAATTTAATGTGTTTTCAATATAATGATACGTGTATATGAACTAGTAAAACTATAGGTAGAGATTAGAAAACAGATGTAGGACATGCGTTTCAAGAGGAAAATAGAACTGGGCTGTGTGTTTGATTCAATAAAAAAACTGCTTGCGGATGTTATAAGACAAAATATAACTAACACTGGCGGGCCAGAGCCCAGTAGATGCCTACTGGATCTTTGTGCCCTATTGTCGTCATGGGCTGGGCCTGTTAAAAACAAAACAACCCTGGGCAATCTACAACCCAGTTGAAACTTGCTCGACCTGAAAAAACAATATACGTGCTCAATAAACAAGAGAATTCTGCAAGTACAGACTGATAACTGGGATGCAGCACGGATATTGTTTCTTTATCGTGATAATAAGTGCATGCACTTGTTTCGAAAAAATTGGAGAACTGGGAATTCAAACGGCGGGTGCTTATGCTACCCATCAAATAAAAATCAGGTGCCTGAAAATTCGTTTCGAAACAAATGATTCAGCTTTATATCCATGTCGACCCTCGGCATGATGGTTAGAAGCAAATGCAAGTTCATACCAAAAGATAGTTAACAACAATACCAACTTGCAGACGACAAGGTAGTACAACTACCAATACCAAACTAACTTATAATCTTTTTACTCCTGGCCCTAGTGTTCATCTGGTAGAAAATCTTGCAGAGGACCAGCTCCCGCTCCTTCTCTTGCTCCAGGTCCCTGAGGTGGTACTGGTGCATCACCCAGTTGGTCCTCTGCTGGTCGAAGTTCTTGTTGGTGTGCAGCACCAGAACTTTTTTTGCTGCCCGTCTGCCGGCCGTTGACCATCACCAGCAAGGTATTGCCGGTCTTGTGCCACATCGCGTGCATGCCACACTCCGACTGTATCTTGCGACGCATCCACATGCCCCTTTTGAACGTCCTGGAATTGCGCTGGAAGAAATGCTTACTTAGGCCACTCAGTGTGATACCTGCAGTATTGTGGAATACATGTTTTAGTGTACCTAGTTGGCATTTTCATAACATCTTTGGCATGTTGCAGTCACTTGTTTCACTTTTTATTAACTGTCAAATTGTAATTGCTTCACCAGGTCTGCGTCTAGAAAGAAAAATAGAGCTATAAACAAAGGAATAAGTTTGTGCAAGTAGACAGCCGATCGGTGTCTTACCCGGAAGTTTCTCAGGTTGGGTGTAACATATGCCGTGCTCGCTATCGATGGTTGGTATGAACAAATCGATGAGAGACCGAAATCTCGCGCTGTCAGCACTCACTTTGGCCTCAAGGTGCTTGATCAGCTCCTGATCCGTGGGATCAAACTTGACGCCAGCCGGCAGCACGGGCCAGTCCTTCTTCGACTTGCATCGGTAACTCCAGTTATATGGTACACAATGTATGATCAATTGACTGTTTAAGTGAATGATGAAAGATTTCGACAGATAAGTGGTACTCCAAATCTGAAGTCCAGAATACCCGAACACGCCGCCGAGATTCTTGTGTCACCTCACGCGCAGCGTGTTGTCACGTCAATTCAATGTGTGGACATGATGAATAATTTGACCGACGTATACTAGTACTGCTACTGTACTACTTACTAGTCGTATTTAGTGTCACGATTTATACATAGGTTTAACTAACAAGTACGCACTTGAAGCCTAACTGATATATATATGGCTTCTGCACAGCATCTCCATCATCATTATCAGTACATCCTACGCAGGTGAGTTAGGATGCACTTGATCCCAGGAAGGTATCTATCCTTCAAACCAGAGGAGTGCTTCAAACTAACAATAGTACATAATATCCAACAAAAGAGGGTCGTGCTACAGCAGCAGAATACATGGCTCAGTCTAGATATCAACACGAATCAAGTTGTGCATATTTGCTGTTGGCATGAACCACATCGCCGCATGTCGGGTTTGCAAAATCCATCCATCGCATGGAAGCTTGATGCCTTTCACACACTGAAGATTATCTAGCAACAAGCTGTGTCGACGAATCTCTGGATATGGTGATTCATGAAACCCATGGTATGATGTTTAAACACAGCCCCCCCTCACGAATGGAAGTTGCATAGCACAGTAATCATCGCCGGTGATATGATCGATGATTGGTTGGATGATCGGATAATTGAGCCCAAGAAATAAGGAGTGGTTGCCGAGGCTGTAAACCTGCCTCCAGTTGAATACGCCTTGCCCAACGAAGCTGGGATCTTTCTCAAACACGAAGCAGCCATAGCCATCAATGTCACGAACGCCCCACGCATTGTACTGCATGTGGTTTGATGTAATGGTTTGCTCAATTTGGTATGTGCGAATGATCATCAAATGACCGCCGTTAGCTGAATGAGCGATAAACCACCACCCATCGGCTGGTATGATTCCAGGTCCTGGAATCATGAAGGCCAGCGCGTTTGCTTCTGCTGCAACAATTCAAATTGGAGACCAAAAGGACAAAAATAAACAATCATGTTTAGAGTATGTGTGGAATTAAGATTATTATAACAGTGACACATATCATAGACAAAGAATTGCAATGCCATGGTCATAATCATACCCCAAGTTAAAAAAATAAGCCAATGGCTTTCATATTCTAGCAATATGTCATGGTTCAAACATCATGTAACAATGAGAGGAAAACAGCTATGACAACGCCTACTCATATTCTACCATAGCACTTACTACTACTGTTCTCATATCAACTCTAAGCAATAACATGCGTTGTTATAAAAATCTTGTAAACGAGAGTAACATATAGCAATCATGATGTTATGCTCATAATATGTATTCTAACAATCATTAGATGCCAATTGTTCTCATATCAACTCTAACAATAACATGTGTGGTCATAAAAATCTAGGAAATGAGAGTAACATATAGCAATGATGTGGTTATTGACATGCTATGCATTCTAAATTTGTAACAAATGAACAGGCAGTCGTATTCATAAGGTAAAGATGAGATGAGATATAACAATTACACGACGATAGATTCCACCAATATAGGTAGCCAATCTGTGCGTCGACCGTGCAAACGATGCCATCGTGCACTATAGCATCAGACAGAAATGTTTCCTCAACAGGATTGATGATGAGCCATAACCATGTATGGTGACCGGATTCCAGATAGATTAATCCCTTGATGAACAAGGCAATGAGCTTGTAATCCATGTAGTCTTCTGATGGTGTGGGCACTTCACTGATTACAACTTTCTGCAAACAGAAGTCGAGCCAAAAGCTTGACGCGTCTCGTGCATAGTAGGCAGGAGTGTCCGGCGGGCCGCGAGGCTCGATAGCGGCGATATCCAACGATGGAAGGGTGATCTCTCGCTGGGTGTAGATATCCACGAGACGCCACGGACTACCGGTGTGGTGGATGAGGACGATCCAGTTGTCCTTCATGCCCGCCCAGTAGTGGCCGCGCATGAAGGACATGTGGACGGGTAGTGGTAGCATGTCGAGGGGCACCACGGCAACCTCCGTAGGATCGTCAAGTCAGTGTCTGGACCACTTGTGAGGATCGGGCATCATCAAGCAGGGCGTCTTGAAAAGAGTCGGCCGGTTGCAGACAAGTAGACGGTACAAAGACACCAACCATGAGGCCAGACGGACGGTGCTGAGTAGTTCCATACGACTACAGATCTGCTCCAAGAGAACATCGGGGAGGGAATTCCAATCGCGGCTCTGCGTGTCAGTCGGTTCTGCCATTGGGGTTTTTGGTGCCTGCGAGCCAGCGGGGAAGTGGATTCGGGCGGGCGAGCGAAGAAGCTTCTCCTCGTGTGGTCGAGCAGTGAGCGGGGGGATATGGTACGCGCGAGCTACCAAGGAAGATGGCGCGGGTGGGCGAGCAGTGAGCGGGGGTAAATGGTATGTGGCCGACGACGGGGAAGAGAGGAGGAAGAAGAAGAGAGGAGGAAGAAGAGTGGAAGACGGGGAAGAAAGTGCATTGAATCTCAATTCTACTACTCCCTCCGTCTAGGTGTGTAAGTCACCTTACGAAAACCAAATAATGCCAAAACACTTAGGCACCGTACATTAACTCCCTTCTCGTTTTTTGTTTCGTGGCATATCAACCAATAAGATATGTGGGTTGTGCATGCTTTCAATGACTTGAGACTACCAAACATAATCGATTGATTTAGTAACACCAACACGCTAGTTCAGCTTATTAATTACGTGTCCCATCTGTTGTAGTGTATATTGTCACTTCACTGCGAAGACTAGTTGAATAGTTCTCTCTGATCGAGATGGGGAATAAATGGATCGCGATGACTTACTTTCTACAGTATCCCTATGCCTCTACGCTCACTTCACTCATTTTGCTCCGTACCTAGTCACTTGTTGAAATCTATAGCCGAATGGACATGTCAATGGGAGGAAGTAAGCCCCATGCATGCATGCATGCATGCAACATGCAACACTCACACGTACACATGGACGCACGCAACACTCACGCACCCATGCGGCACACAGCACACGACGCAACACACACGCTCATGCTCAAGTGCTCAACCTACTCCCTACGTCCGTGAAAGACTGTACAATTAGAGATTTACACATTGACCAGGGCATAATTAATGCCCAAAAGTAGCAGACTTATGTGTGCATGCGACCATTGAGATAAGAAGATTAAATGAAGGCTGTTGCATGTTGTAATTAAGGATAGACATGTAGCCTATACCTACAGCACAAGTTGGTGCATTAGTCAATCAATATCAATTTAGATTAAAGGCTAAACACATTGGAAGTGCAGATGTACATCATGTAGTACACTCTTTGTTGGAACACCGAGGGAGGACACGTGCATGCACTCACATACACAGCCAGGGCGGTTCGCGCGCAAGGGTTGGACTCGTGTCGCGCCTGCGTAAAGTTTTGTTTAACTGATTTCTTTGCTCTGCCAACTGACAGGTGGGACCCAGAAACCAGGTGACAATTTACCAGTTAACAAAGTGCCACGTCGACTATGTGGCCGGTCAGTAGGGTGCAATACGGTGCTCTATGATGAGCTAGTGATCGCATAATCGCCGCAAAACTATATATAGTGACCGTAAAGAGCGTACTGTTACATACGTTGACCGCCAGTGTATTTTTCTCGTTTCAAATTAAGCCATATTAATCGGAAAGAACGCAATATGGACTACTAGTACTAGTACTAGTACTGCTTTGATGTGTCCCGTCAACTCGCCGAACGAGGAGAAGCTTGCTTACTACGCCTCTCCCTCGCCCACGCGCGGTGTGGTTCGCAGGACGAGGAGAGGGTTTTGACTACAGCGCCCTCTCCCTCTCCCTCTCCCTCTCCCTCTCCCTCTCCCTCTCCCTCTCCCTCGCCCTCGCCCTCGCGGTGGATGTGCAGCAGTTCAATCGGTGTCAGATTGCCAAAAGCATATTGTACTGTAGTATCATCATTGTTGGACCTTCCGAAGAGGCGAAGAGCCAAGTGCAAGGTTCACACGAGTACAAACTGTTGAACCTCCCGAAGAGGCAAAGAGCCAAGCACAAGGTTTTATAGGAGCTGTCATCCTAGTAGGAGTGTACTAGTACAACTATAGCGAACGATGCTACTGTATGATGACGCCACATCACGTATATCCAAAGCTGTGCCACCTTTTTTTCTCAAAGAGCATGTTGGAGCCCGTGCAACAACCACACAAGTTGCACGTACACATAACACATTTACTAGTAATAAATTCTAAAGGACAAATGCTAGTATGCCACACAAGTTCATCTCCAACTCATGTGATAAATTTGTGCACGACTAGTCTACATATATTCACAGCGCTACTGTTCACAATTACCGTACTCCACATACACGTTATAGATGGGCTACATGTCCTCCTCCAGGTTCCAGTCCCAGGTGTTCTTCATGGATGGCACGATCCATAGCGGTGGGCAACGGGAATCATTGTCGCAGCTTTCTAGTCCGGTTCCACACGATGGAGACTCATCCAAGCTGAAGCGGCATAAATCAGGGATAGCGTGTCCCAACATGTCGTTCATCCGGCGGTGCGCACTGAAGACACAACCATGCTTCATGAACGGCAGGCCTTCCGTGTCGTGCACGGAAGGTGGCATCCGCTTCACAATGGGGTAGCTGTCCCCGATGAAAAGCGAGTACTCTCCAAGAGTGTTCCTCGGCACCCACGTAGCATCGCGGGGGTCAAACTCGGTGTCGTTCATCTGGTACACGCAGCATCCCAGATCTGGACACATGGTGACGTACATAGTCAAGGTCCATGCATAATAATGTTGTGCTCAAATGTGGCGGTCAGTAATACTGTGCAGCAAATAGTACTACTCTGGTATATAGGAAGTGAAATAACCGGCTTATTATATATAGCCACTCTTGGCTACATGGATGAGATAGTAAGACATGGAAAAACAAAAATGGTGGAAGCTAGTGGGTTCAAGTCTTCAAGGGCCTATCTAGCTATACGCGTCCTCTAAGGTAAAAAGTACTCCTACTAGTACTACAAAGTATACTACTAGTAGAACAATAAAAGAGAAGGAGAGAGGGTTAAAAAATGGAATACCTGGGTAGATGGTGACGGTCCGATCGTGGTAGATTATGTGACCATGTTGCACATCAGTGGTACCATGGGTAACGACTGCTAAGATAGTTGATCCCAATATGCCAAAGTCAGCTACAAGGTTCCAGGTTAGACCGAATCGCGGATGCAAATGGACACCCAGGATCGGCGATCTTATTTTGATCGGGGGATGACTGGTCCCTGCAAAATAATGGAGTACCGTTAGGGATGCAAATGATGGTTTGTGCATTCCATTTGTAATCTCCCGTACCATAGGATGTCAACCAGATGAAACAAGTCCCCTGGCTTGTCACCGAGAAGATGCGTCCTAGATGGCGCACAGCGTCTTCGAACGTGTATGGGTACAAATCTGCCGCCGCCAACATGCGCCAGCCTCTGCCGTTACTGCCTCCTGCATTGATGGCAATCCTTATGTCGAACACCGCGATGAGATAGTAATCATCGTAGCCGCGTCGCTTTGTCGGTGGGTCCGCAATTGCTATCTTCTCCAATCTCATGTAGGCATCATCATACGTATTCTTGCCCAGCCAGTCCGGGAGGCCGATCCCAATGGTGGAGAAGGGGTCTACTGGAACGGCCGCACTGCTGTGGATGTTGTGCAAAATGATGGTGGTATCCGGCCAGAGGTATGCAAGCCAATCTTCGTTGGCACCGATCCAGACCTATATATAAGACGGTGGGCAACAGAGAAATTACGGGATGGAAATGGAATAACTATGTACTACATGATCAAACTCCATTACTGACCTGCTCATCGGACAACATCCGACTACCTCTCAACGTCGGCAACTCTAGTGAAGTCAACGTGCAACCATGGCCAGGGAGCGGTGGACTGTTCGAAGGATTGTCCCATAGAAGAACCTTCTCCTCGAGGATGCATGGAAGACCAACAAGCATGGCCTATTTAAGCAGCGTCTTGAAAAAGTTGGTGCAGGAAGCACCGAGTCTTGTGGTGGTGAGGACGTCAAAGCGGCGTGCGATTTCTCCCATAGGATCGTCGTCCAAGGTCTCCCAGCCCCGACGAGGAGGAGAACCGCCTGGCAAATCCATGTGAGCAGCGACGAACTGGCTTCTCTTCGGGGGGAGGGGAACTGGCGAGGAGGAGATAAGAGCATAGTAACCGCAGGGCCTCGTCCCTTCCAACTGTAGATCGTTCCTCAACGAAGGGGTGAGGCTATTATTTACTAGTACTCCCTCCGATTCTTTTTACTCTGCGCATAAGAGCAGACCCGGATACCAAGGCAGGGGCTCGCTGCATGCTTTGTGGACGGAAATACCCCTGGCGCATGGGTGTCCCAGGGGTATAAATGCCCCATGCAGCCCATTGGCTGTCCGCCCGCGTTCTCCTCTCTCTGCATGTTGCATGGATGTCTCCCTCTCTCTTACATGACTGCATGCGGTGGCGCTGGCCTATGAGAAGCTCGCATGGAGATAGCAATCTTCTCTCCAGAAGTGATTTTTTTGAAAGAAAGGGATTATGGAACGTTATGGGATTGCATTATACTATAAATAATAGCACTAGTAAGAAATTTTTGGCACTAGGTTGTAGTTTTTGGCGTGGATTAAGAAATTTTGGGTATGTTTTTGCCATTTTTTGTACACGCCAACTAGTGTCAAAAAACGTCTTACATTATGTGACGGAGGAGTACGTACTTGTACTGTAGCAGTACTAGTACTACTTTTCTCAACTAGTAGTGCGATGTACTGTACTTCTAGTCTAGTCTAGTATAGTGCACCAGTTTTGAACTCTTGAATCTCAGGGCCAAGGAGCTACAGTTGGAAGTGGAGGGTACTACTGTTCTCTAGAACCATCACTGTATCATCAATGCAGGGGAAGTACACCTGCATAGTGGCCTAATGGGTACTCTCGGTGCTCTATTCAGCCGCTCCTCTCACGCAGCTAGCCTACTCAGCCGCTCCTCTCACGCACACACTAGCAACCTATTTATCAGCGACGGTTACTGCGGGGGCAGAACATTTGAGTTATTTGATACAACGAGACTAGGCTTTTCGCTTCCATTTGTGGAGGTGTAATGGATCTCGTCGAACTTTGTTAGTAGTCCTTCTTTGTGAATGAGATGAAGCAAAGCTTTTGCCTCTGTTTCAAAAAAAACACGGCAAGAGGAATTTCTTTTATAGTAGAGCCGATAATGCAGTGAAGTCCATGCATGCAACGCCACAAGCTACAGAGTAGTAGTAGAGCACTTTACGTACACAGCCATATTGCACAGTTCCCAATGCCCCACCAGGCTTTTCCGGCTCCTCGGGCTTAATTTGGAGGCGCTAGTTTAAATATGCTACTAGCTGGAAGCTGCAAGCGAGGTGGGTCAAAAATCACAAAACTGGCCCTTTGGCCAAAGTTCAGCACAAAATGGCCCTCTTTTGAAAATTTCATAAAATGGCCCTACACGCATGACGCCCGCACCTGGGGCGCCATACTAGGTACCATAATGCCTCGGTCAAGGGCGCCATACTGGTCAGCGCTGACTTGCCACATTGGCAGGGCATGCCACCATGGCACCCCAGGCCAGGGCACCGTGCTGATGGTCATGACGCCCCCGCTCAGGGCGCCATGCCCCTTGTGTGCACAAAACAGAGTCTCCTCTATTTTCCCAACCACAAACCCTCACTTTTGCCCTTCTCCACCCCGGCCGCCCCACTCAAGCCCCTACCTAATGCCCACAAAATTTCGTGGATCGGAGCTCAAAATCGGTGATTTATCCTTCCCTTCGACCCCTCAAGGTATTCTCCATCATTCCTCCTCTTTTTGTTGGTTGAAATCTCCACAATGTGGGGATTTGGGGAAACCCTAGGTCATCCAATTTTGCTATTTTTGTTGATGCATTTTGGTGTTTATGATTCTAGATGGCGAGGATCATCAATGTGCATCATGTGGACTTTGTCTCCTTTGAGAAGGGAGACATGGAGTATGGTGACCCGAAGAAGAAGCCGGTAGTGATGGTGTTTCCCACAAGTCCTAGCCTTGAGGAGGTTTTGGTTGAGCTTCGAAGAAGGTTGAATTGGATGGAAGAAAGCGATGGAGTAGACTTAATCGGAAGGTATAATGTTGGGTATGGGCAACATATTCATTGGAAGATAATGCCTCTTGACTCCGAGTTTCATTGGGAAGCATATAAAGAGAGTGTGTTGGCCTCACAAGATAAATCATTTGAGTTATTTGCCACAAAGGTTGTTCGTGCACGGCTGCACATTGATTTTAATCGGTGTGCATCTTCATATGATGTTAGAAGCCCGGTTCGAGATTCAACACATGTCACTCCGAATGTGCATGACACAACAATGAGCCAACCTCCAATGACCCAATGTTTGAGCCCTGGCGGGAATGACCAAGTTGATAATGAAGACTTGCACATGGATGGTGGTGAGTTTGAGGGTGATGAATCGGAGGCTTATCTTCATGACCATTATGTTGGTGATGTTGATGCAAATTGCATGGAAGAGGACATGGACCATGAGATTCCATACAATAGGTCCTATGCATGGGACTCGAAGGATGAAGGCCCGGATGAAGAAATAGATGAGGATGGTTTGACGGCTAAAGAAGCCAATGCTTTCAAGAAGGTAATAGGCCGTAGTCACAAGACATCATTGTTTCGTGATCTAAGCCTAGCCGATAAGGCGATTGTTGATGGTGGCACAAGTAAAATTCTTGCACCAAGGTTAACTTCAAAGCAAGATACCAAAGAAAGTGTGTATGGTGTTAGTGAAGGAACAATCTTTGAAAGCTTGATAGAACTTCAAATATGGGCCAAGGACTACGCGGTTAAGTTTCATCGGCCATTCATTGTGGAGAAGTCAAACTTGAAAGTGTGTTATGTGGTCAAATGTGAGGAACACAAGAATCATTGCCCTTGGGTTATCCGTGCAAGATGTGTCAAAGGCGGGCCACAATGGAAGATTACAAGTTCCGTGTTTCACCATCGATGTAGTAGCAAGGATATTGATGATGCTAATGTAAAGGATGAGCACCGTCAATTGACCTCCAAATTCATTGCATATCGATTTTCAGCCTCCATAAAGATACTCCCGACATATATCGTTTGGGCTTAGATGGAGATGGTGAAGGAGGTTTTTGGGTACGAGGTGAAGTATGGGAAGGCATGGAAGGCCAAGCAAGCTGCCTTTGAGATATTGTATGGTGGTTGGGAAGAATCATACAACCGCCTCGCAATGGTGTTGAAAGCGACGGCGGCAAAAAATCCTGGCATGTACTATATGGTGGAGCCAGATGGCGTGAGAACAAGGATATACAATGATGCAAATGTTCGTATATTTGGACGTGCATTTCGGACTTTTGAGCCATGCATTAGGGCCTTCAAGCATTGTAGGCCGGTTATGTCCGTGGATGGCACATTTCTGACTGGCCGGTTCAAGGGCACATTGTTGATCGCCGTGGCTAATGATGGTGGTGACAAATTGGTTCCATTGGCGTTTGCTTTGGTGTTGGCGGAGAATAGTGACAACTGGGAGTGGTTTCTTAGTCTAGTGAGGACCAAGGTAATTGGACCTAAAAGAGAGGTTTGCATCATCTCGGACCGCCACCTGGGGATACTCAATGCAGTGGAGATTGACATTCCAAGACATCCTCGCGTGCACCATAGGTGGTGCATGAGGCATTTTGTTTCCAACTTTTATCGAGCATGTGGAGACAAGGAATTGTCTGACCTTCTTCATGATTGTTGTCTCGCATTCACAACTAGACATTTTGAGAAATTGTGGGACAAAGTGTATGCCACAGCAAACAATGGTGGCAAAGATTTCCTAAATAGGAATCTTGCCGATAAAGGAAAGTGGGCACAGGCTTTTGACAATGATGGAGTGAGGTACGGTGACATGACAAACAACATGGCTGAATGTTTCAACATGGTGCTAAAGGGTGTCTGTGCATTGCCGGTGACAACAATAGTAGAGTATACATTCCAGGAGTTGAATGTCCATTTTCAAAAGTATAGTGAAGAAACATCCAACTTGATGTCTGGGAAAAACAAGGCCAAAAAGATGTACAAGTATCCACCAAAGGTCGACGATTGGATGGAATACCAAGCAAGGAAGGTGGATTCACACAAAATCCAGTCCTTTGATAACGAATTGATTTACCAAGTTGATGAGCACGGTGGAATGTCGCGTGACGGCATGCCATATGGAGGTGGCTCCTTCAAGGTTTATCTTAAGATGGGCGCATGTTCATGCGAGAGGCCTACATTATATCATCTCCCGTGCTCTCACTTGATGGCTGCATCTCGCACTAGAAATGTGAGTGTCAACATCACCAACAATGTAAGATTGGAGGAGTATTCGATCAATGCGGTTAAAAATACATGGGCTGCGAGGTTTCATCCCTATCTAGACTAATCTAAATGGCCAGAATACCATGGACCCCCACTATAACCTGATTTGGAAATGAAGGTGGTGACATGTGGAAGACGGAAGACAAAGCGTTTCTTGGGTGACATGGATGATTGGGGTGGTGGATTCCGTAAGGAATGGGGGAGCCAACATTTCACAGAGCCTCGTGATATCAGCCGTTGCGGTGAATGTAACAACGAGGGGCACAATAGTAGAGGTTGTAGCTCAAGGGGCAAAAGAAAGAGATCAAAACGAGATGGTGATGGTGGTGATGGTGGTGTGAGCCATGGTGATGGTGTAGCTCAAGGACGTGGCTGTGGTGATGGTGGAGCTCGAGGACGTTGCCGTGGTGACGATGGAGCTCGAGGACGTGGCCGTGGTGACGGTGGAGCTCAAGGACGTGGCCGTAGTGAAGGTGGAGCTCAAGGACGTGGCTTTTCTTACTGGCTTGGGGCGTGAATCTTATGTATGTGTTGGTCATGTTAGGTGTGTGGAATGTGTGAACTTATGTATGGCGTGATCCTTTTGTATGTCCCGTGTGTGACATGAACCGTTTGTATGTCCATGAAACTCTCTATGTCCCGCATTTATGTGTGAACTTATGTATGATCTGATGTCTTATTTCTGTTGAATAATATGGATCAAACTAAGTTCTTAATCTGTGGGAAACTAAGTTAAAAAATGTGCAGTACCATGGCGCCCTGGGAAAGGGCATCATGTAAGTAAGCACAGCACCCTACCGTGGGGCGCCATGCATGGCGCGCTCAATTAATTAGCATGACGCCCTGAACATCAGAAGCGAAAAATTTGGGTCCTTAGTCGTTTCTACAGCCAACAGGCATGGCGCCTTGCCCCAGGGCATCATGCTGTCAGGCATGGCGCCCTGCCCCGGGGCGTCATGCTGGCAACAGGCATGGCGCCCTGCCCCGGGGCGCCATGCTGTCAATAGCTATTTGCTGATGATGATGCTGGCTATTTGCTGAGTACTGCTGCTGCTGTTGCTGGAGTTTTGCTGATGCTTCAAGAACATTAAGTGGAAGAGAACCATCACAAATGCATCAAGTTCATACATAGTTCACCACAAATGCATCAAGTCTCATACATAGTTCAAGACAAAGTTTCATACATAGTTCACCACAAATGCATCAAGTATCATACATAGTTCACCACAAATGCATCATTTCCTTCCTATCCCCCTCTTAGCCGGTGCAGCATCCTTCCCCTTCACTAAGCGCCTTCTCCTTTGCAGTGTCACCTCCACCACCTCCTCCTTCTCCTCCTCCTCTGAAGCGGCCTCAATCACCGGGGCCTTACATGCCTTCCTGTCGCATTTGTGCGGAGTATACTTTCCACGCCTTTGACTAGGCTGGGGTGCATCGGGCATCTGCGAGGAGTTGATCTCATCATGGGTCTGTTCATCGTCCTCCTCCCCCTTGCCATCAACCGAGTCGTCGAGTGGGTGTTCTGTGGCACTTGATGATGATCTCGACCTCGACGTAGAAGGCATGGCGACATCGATGGAGCGGCAGCCTAGTAGAGCACCCAGGCCACGTGCCCAAGACTTGCTCTGCTGTGAAATCAAACATGTCAAAGTAAGGAGATAAACATTAACAAGTGTGCATGGAAATCAATTTACAAAGCGTCATACCTCAACAAAAGCTTTTAGCTTGTTGTACGCCTCATCACCTGGAGGGTACTTGAGTGCCTCGCTAGCGTCGTTCACATGCTTCGAGAGCTCGGATTGCTGTTCAAAACGACAAAATAAATCATGTTCGGTTCAATGTTTCTTATGGTTCCAACTAGAGATAGCGGTAACTTACCACAAAGCGGACAACGGGTGCCGATTCATATCGTCTACCATCTCTTATAACTTTGTTGTACTGCATGTTGGCCATCCGGTCGAACCTCGGTTTCGGTTCATGCAATATGTCATTTGGATCAAATGCCGGCGGGTTTATTTGACTACGAGTAACGGAACGAAACAACACAAGATAGTGGTTGAATGCTTCCGTATCGAAAGCCTGCGGGGGAGGCTTAGAAATAGGTTCACACAATGAGAGCTCAATCTTATTGATCTTGTGCTTGAACTCCTGGATATACATGTCATGCTCACGATTCCACTTCTTTATACTCTTCTGCTTCATCTTGTCCAAGCTGCTTATTCAAATTCATCATGTTCGTTAGTAGCATGAAACAATGAAAAGAATACCTTCAAGTACTATTAAGCATTTACCTATGCAGATGTATCTAAGTGTCCTTGTACTTTGGCGGGGTCTCCTGATATAAGCCAAACTGTGTCATAACCCGCTGTGGCTGATGAAACTCAACGGCATAGTAACAAATCAATGGGCAACACATCCGCCATAGGTTTGCTTCTTCATAACACTTTTGGTTCAATTTGAAAGTGAGACTTATGCCAATATTGCCTGCCGTTCCGTATGGCTCCCAGGTCACCTGTAGCGTCAAATAATAAAATAGATGCTTACTATGATTTTTGGAAAACCGAAGGGGCAACACAGTCAACAAACTAACCTGCTCCGGGGTCATGATGTCGAGCTCATTGCAATAGTGCAAATACATGGTCTTTGAATTGCCAACAAAACCTTCAACCTTGTCCCACTTATACGCCCATGTAGGCATACGGTCCGGGTCATCATGATCATCCCATGGCTCATAACCAAGACCCACAGGTGTTGGCCGCCCAACTGGCAAGCGTTCCCAACTCCAGACCAACAAGAGAAGCATGGGACCACCGATATTGGCTTCCTTTGCCTTGGCGGTGTTCTTTGGATCCACGCCCCTACGGCAAGCCTCGTCCAACTACACACAAATAATAGATATGTCAGTACAAACCATATAAAATATTTACATTGTTAAGATACTATGTAAAACTAGTTACTTGCCGATACAAATAAGCTAGTGTCGCCGTACCCAACTCAGTCCATGTTCCCACCCAGCAAACAACTTTAACCACATAAAGGAAGAATTCATGCCCGTGCCATCCGAGAAAAGAGTCTGGCTGACTACATACCACAAGTATGCCCTGCAATACTGTTGCACTGTTTCATCATCAACATCATCCGGGCACTTACTAAAGTTCTCAGCAATCCAATGATAACTTGCACCGTCTGACTTCCCTTGCACCCCCGGCTCCTTCCCAATGAGTCCCACCATAGTCTCACGCCATCCCTCTGAATCTGTGCTAAAACAAATAGGCTCTCCTTTGATAGGAAGTCCAGTGATCATTGTAACATCCTACAAAGTCACCGTCATCTCTCCAGCAAAGAAGTGGAAAGTATGTGTCTCAAGGCGCCATCAGTCAACTAGTACCGTGATCGCACAAGGATTCATCTTCAGCATCGAACGAGACACGAGTGAAACAAATGGGAGAAGCCCAGTCTTCCGGATATACTCCGTGTATCGCTCGTCATATTCCATCTTCTCATGAACTGCACCAGACATCAAGTGAAGCTGATCAAAAACCCTTCTTTCATCTGCCATGAACCGTGCACGATGAAGTAGATCGTACGATGGATGGATCAGAGAAGCCATCCTACATAATTACAATGTACATCGTAAGCCTCATTTTCATTTCTAAATATCCAGAATAATGGAAATATAAACATACATACAGCTGCAAATATCCATATCCATACAACTACAAATCTGTACCTAAGCCAAATCATCCATACAAGTGAATATGCACACACACATTTGCACACAACCTTCTATTCTCTATGTCAAATTTGCTACCAAATATATAAAAACTAAAAAAACCAACTAGAAGTACCAAATACTAATCATACCATACATATCCCTACCCATACATTTCTAATACAAATGCAAATATCAACAAATTTTGAAAAAGGGGATGAACTAGGGTTTCTACACATGGGGTCAATGCAACAAAATTAACCAATAAAAAGAGGAGAAAGTTGGGGGATTACCTAGATGATTAGGAGGGGAAGAAGATCCACCGGTTTTCCCCTTTGATCTATCCTTCTTGGCCGCAGATTTGGAGGAGGGAAGGGAGGGGCGGCGGGCTGGGCGATGAGAGGAAGAACAGAGACAGAGCCCTCTGTCTCGCTCTGTAGGGAATCCCGACATAAGCGGATATTTTCATCGAAGGGGCATGGCGCCCCGACCCAGGGCGTCATGGTTCCGCCCATAGCGCCCCCGCCCCTGGGGTGTCATGCAACCATAGATGGGCCCAGGCGTACAGACGTGGCTGGTCAGCGCCGCGGCATGACGCCCTTGATCGGGTCGTTATGATGTCTAGCATGGCGCCCCAGGTGCTGGCGCCATGAGGAAATGGCCATTTTGTGAAATATTTTTAAAAAGTGTTCATTTTGTGCTGAATTTTGGCAAAAGGGCCAGGTTTGTGATTTTTCACGCGAGGTGCGGCTAGGGCGAGCACGCGAGCCACGAGATGCTGGGAAGGAAAACCCGTTCACGTGGCTAGGCTGTCCAGTGCACCCAGATTATGGGGCCGCACGTCTGTTTGACTTCAAAACTCAAACTACCCATGTAAAATATTGGCTCGCAGCGAAGTGTAGTAGTACTATTTTTTTTTAAAAGGCCATCGTGCGTTCGGCCGGGATCGAACCCACAAAACGAGGTATACACTCCCGCGACCACTAGTAGTACTCGTTGGAGTACAACGCAACCTAGAATCGCCTTTTGTCGCTAGTAGTACGTACATTGTTCCTTACAAGAAACCCCTAAGAGCATGGTTAATAGTATAGCCAGCTGCTGGCTATAAGCCAGTGCCATGTCATCTACAACCCATCTTATAGCCAACATGTAGTAGTAGTTTATTTCTTATAGCCCGCTGACTCAGCTCTATTGTACTTGCTCTAATAATGCAAGAAACCACTAAAATGCCAAGAAACTACTACCACTTGCATACGTGGCAGACTTAAGATAAGACTACCTTATCAACCATTGTACATGCTCTTACCAACAAAAATCCTCGAGTGACCTCCTAAGTCGGCCCGTCCACCTAGTCATCCTCGGCCATGGGACGCAGCTACCGCCGCCGGCAGAAGGCGAGGTCAAAACCGCCGGCGGTGCGGAGCCCATGTTGCGGCAGCCCGGATGCAAGCTCCGTCCGGCGCTTGCGGCCGCTAGCTAGCCAAGATAGCTCCGTCCAGCTGCTTGTCTGCAAGATTTGCTAGCTAGATTGGCAAGGCAGCGTGGCGGCTTGCTCACACGCGCGCGCTAAGGCCAGCCATTTGGCTTGAGCGAAGGCCAGCGCGGCGGCTTGCTCGCTCGTGAGTCATGCTCGGGCCAGCCTGCCAACCCGTGCGGAGGCCAGCGCGGCGTCCGGCCCATCCAGAGGAGCGGCAGCCAACTCGTCATCACCAGCGCCATCGACGAACACGCATCAGTACTGTTTGAAGTAATGTTCAGGAAAAAAATGATTTGAGGGGGAATAACAGGATAGAAGGTCAGATGTGGGTCCCTCGTGTCAATGGTCAAACAAAATGTGTTGGTTTAAGCTGCCTCGTCAGCACGGACATGTGGGCCAACCCTGTCATAAATGGGTTTAAACGAACCTAATCGGTAGGAGTACTAGGTAGTTTTTGGCATGGATTAAGAATTTTTGGGTATGTTTTTGCTATTTTTTGTACAATAGATTCCTCCTAGGGCTGGTTGAAAGTGGTAGTTTTTTGTTAAATACTCTACATATTGTAAGTAGGAGTGAAAGTTAAGCTTTGGAAGCCAATAAGCAAGGCTAGTTACATAGTGCATATGTGTACATGATTGAAAGTAAATATCAACCATGAGTGACTAATATCTTGATGGAAAACTCGAAACTATGGAATACTAGGAAAAGAAATGCATGGTTGGAAATACTAGCAATGTTCATGTCCGTTGCAACGAATCATAATTAGAATAATACTTATTCACAAACTTGGTACAAAACACTCTAATTTTGATATACATATGTCACTAGAGATATATTATGTTTCAATTAGAATATATTCCTTGGGCTGTTTTGGTGAGGTCAGGGAGGGATGTGGTTGGTTTTAAGATACTAATTATGAGTTTTTCTGCAAATTGGTAGACAAGTGGGATGTTGGTGAGAAAAGGCAACAACTTACCTCACAATCGTTAGATGTAGATCTAATGGTCAGAAACGACGGATGGTAGACACACCAGCATCACCAACTTAGGAGTACTAGCAAGATCCGTGCATTGCACGGAACATCAAGATGCATTTTTTTATAAAAACACTTGTTGTGATTGACCCTTGCGGGAGTAATCCCATGTGTAAAAACTAATGATATCTCGAGAAATATGAGATAAGGTGAAGAGGAGTGGGGTGTGGTGGTGGTTGGTGGTCGAACTGAGCGGAGGCATGGGGATTGACGACGCCGGCAGCAGCCACCGGGCCAGTTTGTTTGAGAGGCTTCCTTTCTTAATTGCTCAACAATGAGGTTTGTTAGAGATAAGGATGAACGAGGGAAGGCCTTCTCTGCAAATGTGGAGAGGGGTGCAGGTATCTTTTAGTTTAATTTCCATCCGTCAGATATAGATCGGACGGTCTATATTGCAAGATGTTACACGTACCATCATCACCAACTCGCTTTTTTTATAAGAGAAGAAATATAAGTATGGAGATACAAACGTATTATCGATACTTGCTTCCGTAAACTAGCATCTACATTCTATTCAACGCCTCGGCATGTGGGCCCTTAGCACAATGACTTCTCGACTGTGTAAAACGAATATTTTCTCATCGCCGACAAGGACGGGGTGACGGCGGCGCGCTTTTTGGCTTGCTCTAGTCCTAGTAGTCATACTAGGTGGTCTAAGCATGTGTAGATTTATTCTTTTTCACGTCTCGTGTTCGCCGTACTGCCATGACTCTTCATGAATAGACGGTAAGTTATTCACGGGGAAACCCTTGTTTAGCGTGTTTGAGAGAGAGAGAGAGAGAGTGCGTGTGTGATATGTTAGAGATAGAGGTAATGATAACAGATTCTTTATGTCTATGTGTGTGGAGGATAGAGAGAGACATGTACATGGGGCTTTGTGTTGTGTAACGTGGAGACACATATACATAATTAGAGAGTGAGTGTGTGAGATACACATGCAGACATGAGGAGAGATGAGGATCCAGGTAAATGGGTGTTTGTGCGTGTTTGTGTGTGTTTGTGCACGCGTTTGTGTGTGAGAGGGAGAGAGTGTATGTGGAGTAGAGAGACCACTGATGATGTAAACCTAGTATAAGGGAAGGGGAATGGTGTGACATGTGTAGTAGGGAGATAGCACGGGTGCGGGCGGGGGGAGCAGACTATTTGGAAGAGATATCGAGTGTGTGTGGGGGAGAGGGGTGTGAGAGCGAGAGAAAGAGAGAGCTAGCACCGGAGAGAGAGAGAGAGAGAGAGAGGAAGAGAGGGGGCGAGAGGGGTCATTTGTGTCCATAAATGGCATATAGATAGGGAGAGAATGTTGATGTTGTCCGAAATTGGCCTATAAACGGAGACGCAAAGGAAGTGAGTCATCGTGTGTGTGATAGGGACTTCATGAGAGAGCTAGAATAGATGTTGTAGAGAACAATGTGCGAAATCGAGAACGATTATACATTAGTGAGCTATGCAAAGAGTCACGACATATATGTATACAGGGAAGGAGCTGGGGCAGGTCCGCATGTGGGAGAGATAGAAAGAGGAGAGTGGTGCACAAGGAGACAAAGTGTGCTTGTTTGCAGTGGGGGTGGTGTGTGAGGTGAGTGCGCGAGAACCACATAACTAGGGAGATAGACGTTTGGGGGCGACGTTTTGTGTGTATGGGAAATATACACTCTACATAGTGCGTGTGCTTGGGTAAGAGAGATAGCGGGATACCTAGAGAGTGAGGGAAGAGATGTGTGCATGCCCGAGAGACAAAGTGATAGAGACCTATGTTGGGGTCCGGACTTTACAAGAGAGAGGGGTGTTAATGTGCTCATGTGTTGGTGTTTGGGGGAGAGAACGACTTTTGTGTGT